>NW_026642898.1:1057500-1329077 GCF_028554395.1 Pezoporus wallicus | reverse complement strand
TGGCTGGAGCTCCCGTCAGTCACTCTTAGCCCCGCCTAGCTTCCGGTCTATTTTCTCTCCCTCTCCCCCTCCCCACAGCGGCCATTGGCTCGATGCACCGTGTCAATACCACTGTAATTTGCTGTTACTGTGCTACAAAAAAGCTGTGACTGCCCAGTTCTGGAGAAGCAGCACTCCCGGACTTCATGTTGCATTAAGAGTAATGACTGAGAGAGCTGGAGCCCTCCTGGAATAGGGAACAGCGGGATTTATTGATGCACGTTCAACAGTGCAAGGAGAGCATGCATGTGCAAGACAAGTGGACCACTTGTTACCAAGACTGCTTTTCGTCAGGCAAGATCTTTGCTATCAGATGTAAGAACCATAATAGCAGATACATCGGAAGAAAATACTACACGTTATACAGCTTGTCTCTAGAAAATAATGAAATATTCTAGACTATGATATTTTCTATAATCCATTATCAAAAAGTCCTGAGAAAAACAGGGTTTCAAGTCCTTTTTGTGGGAAGAAATGAGGAAAACATTGCAACACCTTCCCTCAGTAACAGCAGCAAAAAGCCCAGCCACCGGGTGTAAGCTTTCCTCAGAAAGAAAAATCAGGTTAGAAACTGCATTTTTATTTTCATCTTACATACAAGATGAGTGCCTTTGTACTTTTAGTTTATTCTTGTTCTGTATTTTGCCACAGGTGCTACAAGAAGTGCAAACTACAAGATTAAGTTTTATAACTGATGTAATCTTCAGTCAGAGAAGCTACCTAAAGAAGTTTACAAAATTCCATTCACCAACACCTATCCAAACTTGTTTTGAATTAAAAAAATAAAATAAAATCATACAAACCAACCCAGGAACTCTCAACATGAGAATCTTTCCATTCAGCTTCAGTACTTACCATAAGCAAGTACTTACCATAAGCATCTTCATCTGGTTCTCCACTGCTAGCAGAGTACTGTTCGGTACACACTGTAGCCTAGTTGCTTATACATATTTACTGCAACCTGGTTTGATACCCTCACAAAGAGAGTGACGAAAAATCCATCCTTTCTGTGAAAAAAATCTCAAAATCACAGTAAGCAGCACCAAGTGAACATGTTTCTAAATAATAACCCATAACTTGTAATCAGATCAAGAGCAGGTCCGTTGATGCAGAACACTAATCCAACATGTCACACTGTGATAACAGATGCCCTCCTTTGGCAAGGGACAAATCTAGTACAAATTTCATTTTATTTTTGTCATTGACCATTCCTTTACAGCCACTGCAGGTTCAGAATTATGACCTGAAAGAACAGGGCAAGCTGAACACCCACACAGGCCTCACAGCCATAAGAAATTATTTAAAAAAAAATAATCCACATTTTAGATTACACTGACTTAGGGACTGCCTCCTTCCAAGTGCATGGCCGGGGGGAGTGATGGAAACAGTCACAACTCGGCAGCTGCCCAACAGAAGACAACCCTTCTCCTAACAAGGCAATTTTTTTCAAAACGTAGTACTCCTTTCCGATCCTACTGACTGCAACTGGGCTGTGCCGCCACCAGCACAAGAGAGGACATTCCCCCATGGGTTCATCTGATGCTAAATTAAACTTTCAGGAAGTACAAACACCCAAGCGCATGACAGTGAGCTAAGATACTGGTTGCCCTACAGAATTTTTCCAAGACTGCATGTGGGAATTGCATGGAGCTCATGATTATTGAACAAGTGTGTTTGAGGCCCTACATGAAGCAGTTGATGTTTCATGAAGCTCTTTTCTGTGAAGAAAAGGGCCTTTTACACAGTATCTCCGTTGGAATACAGGCTAATTCTTGCCCATCCTGGGAAGTCAGATTTCACAGAACCCTGAAATCTTACAGAACAAAGCAATGTTTTTAAATCTTCTCTAGCTACAGGGAATTTCAGTCAGTTAGAACATTACTTAAAATTCTGGGCATGCTTCATGCAAATCCAATACCTAAGCCATGAACAGGCATCTGTAGAAAGATTAGTTTAAAAGATAATTTTAATCTTTAAGTTTTAAAAGATAAATTTAAGGATACTACTCACTTTTCTGAAATTTCTTCCAGAAGTTCCATCTATTTAGCAACCAAACCCAGCCGTTGGAATTCTGGTGCAAGAGAGAGAGCAGTTAACATGTCCATGCCATTCTTCCCTAGCCACAGAGCCTTCTGTTTTACCCATTACTGTGAACACAGACAGAATCAGCACAGCAGCATATTTAGAACAATACACCACACTCTCTACACCTTTAGCAAAACACCCCCCAGCATATAAATAAATGTTGGAAGGACTGTGGTAAAGGCTCACACAGGGATGTCTATGTTATGACTCGGTGCTTCAGCCACCACTACAAATGTCATTTTGCTATAGTGTTACAGTTGTTCCTTGACAGTGTAAAAAAAAAAAAAAAAAAAGAAAAAGGCAAAAAACTGCCACAAATATTCTGAAAATCCCTGTTTCAGGCATGACTGCCAAATGCAAATTTTAAGGAATTCTTGTGAGTCTTTAGCTGAGCAGAATCCAGGATCTAACTAAAATAATGGAGGAATGGGGGACTGGAAAGCCAAAACTATGTCACCATCCTGGAAACTGCTGGAGACTTTTGGTGAACGTGGAGGAGCAGAGCCTGGGAAGCTTTGCCAACCTGGTAACAGAAGCCAAGGCCCTGTAAACACAGAATGTTTAAAGAAAAAAATCAAGGGGTGGGGTGGGGGGTGTTTTGAGTGTTTCTCTGTGCTTCTTCTCCTTTCTACACAGAGCCAAACCAGTGTTAGCTCACTAATGAATACTCACGCTTCTACACTTCTACATGGTACTCTTATAAACATCAGTCACTGCCAATAAGCAACTGATGTGGTAAGTACAGAGAAACCTTCTGTACAGCAAATGCTTTAAGCTTTACTGTGTTAAATAATTTATTTCCCTTAAAGACCCTTTATTCTGCTTCTCAAGGGAGGCCGGAGGCAGGGGGGGAAGGATCAAACAAACCAACGTTTCCATGCAGAGTGATTTCTGCAAAATACAAATATTCTACAGCAAATAAGCAACAAGACACCCAGTCCCAGAGCTTTCCCTTACAGGACAATGCCAAACGCAAGCTCAGCATTTTTACTTATGATGACTGAGTTCAGAGCTGAGCACACAGACTCAGGAGTACAGGCTGAGAAAGCTGCGGCTGTTCAGCCTGGAGAAGGCTGCATGGAGACCTCACAGCAGCCTTCCTGTATCTGAAGGGGGGCTACGGGGATGCTGTGGAGGAACTCTTCATTAGGGACTGCAGTGACAGGACAAAGGGTGATGGGTTAAAACTTAAACAGGGGAAGTTTAGACTGGATATAAGGAAGAAGTTCTTTACTGTAAGGGTGGTGAGGCACTGGAATGGGTTGCCCAGGGAGGTTGCGAATGCTCCATCCCCGGTGGTGTTCAAGGCCAGGTTGGACAGAGCCTTGGGTGACATGGTTTAGTGTGAGGTGTCCCTGCCCATGGCAGGGAGATTGGAACTGGATGATCTTAAGATTCTTTCCAACCCTAACTATTGTATGACTCTATGATTCTACGGTTACAGAAATGCTTGTACCTGTATATAACCTGCCACCACAGCCAAGAGCCCTTGCCAGGCTAGCAACACCAAACCAAAAACTGATGCTGTGAGTCCCACCTAATACCCTAAGAAAGGTATGAAACAGATAGATGCTATGCGACAGTCCTCTTCCCTGTTGGAAACAGTGAGGAGTAGGAGAAGCTCCTGCGTTATAACCCCCCAACATGCAACACAGCGAGACGGCAGCGCCGGGACCCCGCACTCACTGTAACCCGTTAGCTCCTCGCCGGGCGCCTCGGCGACAATGAAGTACCCGGGACAGTGCGCCAGGTTCTGCAGGTAGAACGGGATCCCGTACTGAGCCTCCGTTCAGGAGCCAGCTGCGGCCTCCACCCAGCACGGAGAAGGATTCGGCCTCTGTCAGCGGGTCCGGGTTGCTGCAGGGTCACCGCGGCGCGGCCAGGCCCGCCCGCAGACCGGCGCCCCGAGCTCCCGAAGAGTATGAGGGAAGCCACGGCCGAGCGTGGCGGAACGCGGGCACCGGGCGGGGGCTCTCAGCCGGGTGCGGCGGAGCGCGGCCGGGGCTCCCGTCCTGTTGAAGAGGAAGCGGTGGTCGCGGCTGAGTGCCCCGAGCGCCGCCACGATGCTGCTGCCGCCGGCCCGGAAGCGCTGCCGCCGGCCCAGGGCCTCTTCCGGCGCGGCAGCCGCAGAAGCGCAGCCCGAGGCGGAGGCTCGGGGCGCCTCGGGGGTGGGGGCCGCGCTCGGCGGCAGCGGTTTCAGGCAAGCGGAGCCGCCTCTGCTGCAGCCGCCGGTCGCGTTCCCTGACGCCCCGCCCTGCGCGGTCCTGGCCAGAGCTACAAGAGCGGCACCTGGCTCCATTTATTTGTGTTCACTCCGGCCTGGTCCGGGGGATGATGCCGTAAAGATGTAAAATACCATGGAGAAAGGAGAGAAGCTGGATTTTATTTAAACTGCTGCTGGTGGTATTTTACGGTTGTGCAGCATGTACTTTCTGTGAATTCACAATCCCCTAATGAAGTATTAACTTTTCTATTAAGCTTATTTTATTAGCAAGATTTAGAGATTAATTGCCTCCAGCTTTACTTCCTTGCCCATTCAGTTCTCTTCAAAAAGAAGGAGTAGTAAAGAGAGAACACCTCCACTGTTAAGTTTTTTTCGTGCATTTCAGTGTTTTGTAACATCAAATATTTTGCACTGGAGGCAATGAAAGAGCTTGTTTTTACAAGTCCAGATTCCGTACGAAGTTTTTCTGTTGTGGTTCCTGGCATTATGAGAAGTGTTTGCACAACACAGTGAATAAAATAGTCCAATTTTCAAAAGAATCAATTGCACAAGACAGACAAGAGGATTCTGCTGAGGTGGTTTGCGCAGGCATTTTACCTTTTTGCACTCTTTTTCCTTCATTTCATGCCTTAATTCTGAGTTTCTTAATACTGTGCCTCCCTGCTTGAGTTCTTCCCATCATATGAAAGCAGCAAAATTTTCTGTAGCACTTACTGTGAGTCTTAACTTCAGAAGAAATGGTTCGGCAGTCAAGATAAACACCTGCTTGCTTCTACTGACTGTTCAGGTCAAGCATGTTAACTAATGTTATTGCATCCTTCCTTTCCAGAGAATTTAAAGAGGGATAAGCAGCATAAAAACGCAGCAGCAGCAGAGTCTACTGATACACAAAATATTCAAGTACAAACCATTTCTTAAGGAAAAAAAAAAAACCCACCCCCCAACCCACCCCAAAAACCACAGCACACAACATCCCAAATGAGGATTCAGTATTACAATGTATTATGTGCAAAACTCACCATTTACAAAATTATATACAAACGTGTGAAAGAGTTTCAGATACATGGCAAACTCACAAAAATGCTACACATCTCCCTATGTACAATACACATGCTGCTAGTGACATTTTTGTAATCATTGCCTTGTGTTACACTGCTCGCAGCAGACTTGGGGAGAACCCCATGTCTTTTTAAAGAGTAGCCCTAATTGATATGATGAGGGTCCACAGCATTACCCATGGCATTGGTTATCTTGGATAAACCTGTAGATTTATCCAAGATAAATCTAAGCTCTATAGAACATGAGCAGAACACACATTTTATCTTTGCATATGTAGGACTTACTTTCACATCTCACCTACTGAGTAACTTAGAACCATGAAATGCTACAACACATTCTTCAGTCCAAGAAACATTCTGATGTTGGTGACAGACTACACGAAACAGTTGAGGTGTCCTTCACCTTAATGATGTATTTAATCCTCTGCTAACATAAACAGTATCTGAGATAGGTGTTGTCACATCCATTTGCAAATCTACAATACTACTTACATAAAAGTTCCAACCTCCTTCACTTAGCCTGAACCAGCAGACTAACACATTTTAATCACAAATCATGTTTTCTACATTCTTTCTCTGCCCCTTCTCTATAACCTTTTATTTCAATTTCCTCTTCCAACACCCCAGTTCTGTCTAAAAACAATGCATATAAACAATAGTCCAGATAACAATACATCATATTCAGATAAAGGCACTGAAATTGCCAGTGCCAATGTTACAATCTTCTTACAGATAACAGGAGTTTTGTAAGAACTCTCCTGTTACAGGAAAAGATGAGAAACCACAAGACTTTTAATGCAATACTCTAAAACCAGCAAGAGATTTATTCTTGTATATTAAAATGTTAAAATCACATGCATAATTATAGAATACTTTATAGTTAAAAAAATATTTCAAAAACCAACCCTGACAGTTTACCTGCAACTGCTATAAAATTTCTATGATATATATATATATATATATAAAACCATGGTGATTCTGTAATTAAAAACTTAGGAAAGGATGCAATCATCCAGGTAATTAGGAGTTAACTGATGCCCTGCATCGGACAGTCTTGTCAATCTCATGCTGGTGAAACTGAGATCATACCAGCCAGTTTACTGAAATACTTGTCTAGCATACATATATTTAAAATCAAAATGACATTTGGCTAAAGGATGAGTGTAAGAAAATAGATTTTTGCACACTACAGCAAAAGACCTGCAAAGGGCCACAGTATAAGATGTTTCAAAAGAGTCCAGTACAAGAAATTCAACTTCACGGGCCGTTTACTGAAACACGCTGGTGGAATATTCTGCATAACTGGCCATATGCATGGTTTACATGGGGTTTTGTAAGCAATGCTGCAAGTGTCTGCGTGTGTTTTACTAGGCATTTATGGTTTTAGACATGTTTTATGTCCTAAGGAAGGCAGCCAAGAAAGATGTTTTCAACAGTTAACAAGGAACAGAAATTAAATGATGAGTTGCTGGTTTTAAGAAGCTGAGTCATCACTGTTTTGGAAAATGGCACCATATGGATCACAGTTAATGCGCTTGTAGACAAAGTGAAAGACCTGGGGCTGTGGACGGCTGTGCAACTCTGCCTTAATTTTCTGAGGGTAGGTATCCTCTGTCAGCTGCTGCCAGGTGTCGTCAACAAAAAGAAATAGGCTGTATTCTTCTGGATTGTCCACTTTAAACTTTTCAGCACAAAGCTGACATACATCTTCAGTAGTGATGTATGGTCTTACTAGCAAGGTTTTTCCTGTACAGCCACTGTTAACTTCCTGGAACGCAACACGAAGGTAGTTCTGTAGAATGAGAAAAAACAGACATCAAATTCAAAAAAAACAAACCATCTTCTGAAAGCTGAGAAGTCAGCAACAAACAGGAAATCTCTCCGTGTTCTAGGTGGGAAACACACTTCAGTGAGTCCTGGGCATTATAGCCACCTTGTGAATTGTGAGGTTGGTGGTAAAACCAGTCTGTAGTGGGCATATGAGAAATTCCTAAGATGACACTCTCCTTTCCTTGGCTTACCTTCTAACCCTGCAATGAAGAATGAACAGACACAACCCTAAAGCCACATGGAACAGGCCCGTGCTTTTAGTGTGACTTGATGTTTGGCCTTACTAGGAAACAAACCACTGTCAATCGAAATAAATGTCTGAGGCAGCACACCCAAGACATGAGGCTGCTGCTGCTGGTTAATGCTTCAGAACAGAAGATTCACACAGTACGTTAGTGAGAACGAAGAAGAAAAAAAATCCTCTGTCAGCAGCACACAAGGGTTTTGATCCAGAAGCTACTGCATGATAAACTGTACTCTTATGCTGCAACATGCAAAATGTAATCCATTCTCATGGGAAATTTTCATCATGTTAACAAGTGGCAATTTGCTGTCTAAACTTCATGTAACCGAGTTTCATGTCACAGCATTTTCTTTTTTAGAAGTAAGGCACAGAGGAATGCAGAAAGAAAATTCACTTTGCAACATTAGGATAAATGCATCTGATCTTGAGGCAAAAGCTGGATCTTTTTTCTTTGTTGGAACTGACACATGACCCCAACTGATAACATGGACAAATTCTAAATATGCCCTACAAGGAAATGCAGTTGTACCTTTAAAAGATCATTTAAAAAGTAAAATCAAAAGCAACAACTGGAAAAACAAAAAAAAAAAACACCACCTTTTGGACACATGAACAAGGCATCCTTCTGTCACGTGCTTTTCTTTAAAAGAGATTAACTGCAATGAAAGATTAAAAAGCAGTAAAATGAAAGAAGGTGTGGAAAAAAGGACAGTGAGAAAGACCTGCTTACTGACTGAGCTGGTACCTGTGTTTGTATGCTGAATAAATTAAGCATGCTAAATCACAATGGTAAAAATTCACATTTCCTAAAAATAAGCTGTTAAAAGCTAAGATTGAGAAGAGTGTTCATATGACTTAAGTTCCAAAGATTACTCTTTAATAAAGTTGGTTTCTGTGGGGTTTTTTGATAGCCTGTGGGCAAACACCAAAGCATTTATACCAGTGAGACTGAACCTGACAGAAGTAATATGTTTTTGTTACTCTGTGTGAAGAAATTATGAAAAAAATCAAGCCTAGACAAGACAAATCACACTACAATTTTAATTTCTAATGTAGCTAGCACACAGAAGACCTGGTTTTAAAATGCATGTGCTTTTAGATGGACAAGACTGCATCGAAGAGTGGATGAAGTTTGCAAAAATGCCTGTTACTCATATTCCAAGTATCAAACTTATGCAGTGTCAGAAAGTTGTATTTAATCATCATCAAAATATGGGGTTTTTTTGCTTTTCCATCCTTTTGAGGGAGGGAGGATGAAGGCCTTCCAGGGCCCCAAACCTGATAAGGTTGTGAGACTGCATCACAGAAATGCAGTGATCACATCCTGGTGCAAAGTGGGAAGACAAGTTGAGCTGAAGTTGTGTCACATGCTTCATTTCAGGACTGCTGTATGTGGAGAAAGCAGATGGAAAACTGTCATCCTGAGCAGTAAGCAAAATGCTTGAATTTGTGCCAAGCATAACCTGGAAGTGGTGTGATCTTACTGATTCAAGGCTCTCTTTTAAAGAGACATAAGAAGGAGAAGCACTGGACACACTTGGTGCCAGCTCTTCCCATGCCCCCCTGCATCTTCCCATATCCAGTTGTTCAGAGTTAGTTTGGCAGAAGTTCATTTGCTGAGGAAGAGAAGATGAAATGGAATACAAGATCCTGCTGAAAGAATCTTCTGTCATTTAGTTATCCAGCAGAAATACAAGGTGATGAGTTTTGCCAGAAGAAGTGTAGTGTTTTGCTAGAAAGAGCAAAGACTCAAGCTACTTGAATCTGACACCTAACTACCTGTAAGCACAATATAAAATGGATCACAGTAAGATGGACTAGCTTTGTGCACTGGCCATAGTCTGGAATTTCTGATAATCAGTTCTCCTCTTCCTAAGAGAGGCAAACTGCAGAAGACTGCTTCTTCTCCCACCTCATTCCTGTTCAGTGTTGTGCTGTAGTTGCTTGCATGGACACTGATAAAGCAGAATAAGCCTCAGCTGAAAGGCTTCATAATCTGATGATGACCCCACACCTTCATTTTTCAAGCTTTTAGCTACATCATATCTAATTGATGGTTGTCATTAGCATCCGTCAGCTTTGCCCTGTGGTATGAACTGTAAACAACTGAACACAAAAGAGTAAACCCTTCTCAATTCCAACATCCTCCTTGCTTTGGTCCACAAGCTGGTGCATCTGAACAGACAGTCAACAGCATACTAATGAAAGACATGCAGGCCTGGTTTTAAGAGATGAAGCAATCCCAACTGTTTTGTTATTCTTCAGTTGAAGTTATTGCCCTACTCTGAAAGGGCAGTAAGAAATGGAAGAGAGGAAAAAAAAAAACAAACACAAACATGAAGACATGCATTGTATAGAACTCTGCTCCTTGCTTAAACTTTAAAACTGTAGGCAAGCTTTTCTCCCACCTTTCCTCTCTATTACCTGCTGTATGCCACCATTAGCTACTAGGAAGTTGTGCTGATTTACACCACTGGAAATCTGGATTTGTTCTTTTTTAACAGTAATACATACAAAGAAGCTGAATCTAACATATGATTCAGTTTGTCTCACTCTGCATGACTTAAATAGAAGGGAGAGTGGGAAAGCTTCATTATTTAGTGTTTTCTTCAGGCATTCATGATCAAGATCTATTATAATAAAGTGCCAAGCCTTCAAAACCTAAGAAAATTTGCCAGCCATATTCTCAGTACTGCTTCACTCCACTTGGAGCCCCAAAGGATTCATACCTCTCAAATGGGGATTTCCAACAAAACAATCATTCCCTGGTTTTTAATTCAGCCCTAAGCTCTACCTGAAAATCATCAACTGAAGGTATCGTCCTGTTAGTTGTCCTCCTCTTGTGCCATTGCCGGAGAGTATCTCTGGCTTCTGAACTTAGCAGTTGGGCAGCTTGTTCTTCCTGGAAGTTCTTGATCAGTGAAAGTGCTCCATAAGCGCTTGTCAAATAATAGCCTCCTGAGAAGGACAGAAAGGGAAAAACTTCTCAGAGTGGTCACAAAACCCCTGCTAGTTCTGACTGGTCAGTCAGAAGCACAGCTATTTCTTTATACACCCCCACACATACATTACTCAAAGTTCCTGTGCTCTATTGCCAAAACATTTATATGTAAGAAATCCCAGCTCACTGGCTTGCAAGATACTGGATGGCATGTTCTCAGCTGCTAAGACATGCAGCGACTGCTCCATATTATCAAGTGGTGCAATAGTGTCTTGAGTCCACTAGCGCTGGGATAGCTGGTTACTTAAATGAGTGGTGTCACTGCTTACTCCCCACTATTGTTACAAAGTTGAAACATGAGTTTTCTTCAAGAAAAAAACTTCCAAACACTAGTTTGTTTTCTTCCCAAGCTTCAAGTGGGGATGAAATTAAACAAGGTAAGACAATCTACTGCTGTTCAGGAAGTTAAAAGCAACCACCTTTAGGAGAAATAACGCAACAATAATGTATTATTTGTACCTTGGAAGTATTCTAAAGAGTGTCCCTTTTTTAAAAAATAAAGGAAGACTGTGCCTGTCACCTTTTTAGTGTTCCCCATAATGTCCAACTAGTTCAGGAGGTGACATGTACAGTCCTCCATACTTCACCTTTATTATATGATGGAGAACAAATTAAAGTCACAACAGAGTTACCCATGTACAAAAGAAGCTGCAGGTCACAAAGGAAAAGGAGTCTCAACAGGAGGTAATAGTCCTCAACAACCAGGAGAAACAACAAACATGCTGTTATTTGTTTCTCTCACTCTTCTTAAAGTAAACTATTTGAGTGGGAGTGTCCAATTAAGAGGCAGCACAGTCTCTTCATGGATTCTATGCTCACAATAGTATTTTCTGTATTACTGGTGGTATCTTCCGGGCCTTTAGTTCTGCAACAAGTTCAATATATAAAATACATGCAAGACCCATGAGACACACTGGACAATACATTACATTTGATCTGCACAACCCCAAACCACTAAACAATTTCTACTGCACAGTATAGTTCAGCTGGTGCCAAAGACAGGGCCAGCCAATAGACAAGACTTCTTTTGCTGCATTAAAACCAACATGACTTAATAGTCCAGTAAATGTTTCTGCCCTTCAAGCACATTAATAATCTCCAGCTTCCATCTCAACTATTTTCCTAAGATTCTCAAACAATGCACTAGAGGATGCTCTGTACACAAAGCAGGGAACAGACTAGTGCCAAATTGGAGGAGTCCTGGCACAGTTCTCTCGTGCATACAAACACATAAAAGGATACAGCAATTTCAGCAAGCCAAGAGATAGCAGGAATGGGAAACATACACATATACTTAAACTCACAGATGAGCTTGGTCATAAGAACCTTTATACTTCCTCATAAACTGGTAGATTCTGAGGCCTACCAAGAACTTGCAGAATGCCTCTTTGTTAAAAACACCACCTTGAAAACAGAAAGAAGGGAGATTTCCTGGCCTCTAGTGGACTTCAGCCATCGTTCAAGAGTGCCTTAGGAAACATATTCCTAGGGCTCATAAAAATACTTTGTGAGAAGCAAACAGTGGGAAGAAGCAATCATTAAGGGGGTCAATATTCTCAAAAGCACTTTCCCCATAGGGGCAGAGAATTCCCCCAGAAATTTTTACAAAGCACTTAAACCAAGTCCCATTACTTGTCTCACAGTTTAACTGCATGCTGTGGCTCTATAAATACTCTCAGGATATTTTCATGCACAGAAGATAACCACGTGTGGCACCTGCACAGTGTATGTGTTTGCTTGCTGTCATGATGCCTCTATTTTAGACTCCCTTTGAAAGGATTTCTACTCAAACAAGGTTAACAGCAACTGTGCTATGAGGAAGAATTCCCCCTTCCCTAGTCCTTCACTCAATTCTAATAAATATAAATAAACAATTACCTTCTCCATGCAGCAGAGATGGATCCAGCAATTCCATCATATATTCAATTTCAGTATCCAGTTCCAGCATATCACACTGGGCTAGTACATATGTCAACACAGGCAAGAAATCATCTGCTCCATACAGCCTTCCTGGGTTGAAGAGAACACAGACAGTGACAGAGAAACCATAACCTTTTACCTCTTTCAGTGTTTGAAAGGAAAGTATTACTTTGCCATCTTCATTGACCAGTACGTTTTATTCTAGTACGTATTACTCTAGAGCCTCCTGTTACTGATGTGCAGAAAAGAGAACATCATTTGACACTCACCGGACAGGACTCTAACACCAGCTTCATCTTGTACTTCTAACTAGCACAAATCTGATGAAGCACACCTTGTGGCATGCAAAGGAATTTAAAGACTGGGCTCACCTTGGCATCAGCTCAACTGCTGAGCTCATACAAGGCTGCGGCTGCCATGCCTGTCTGATTTGACCTCCACCTGCACTTCTGTCACTGGCTAAGAAGTGTGATGAATAGGCTTTTTTGCCTTTTTTTTTTTTTTTAACACATGCAGGGATGACATCCACTTTCTGGAAGGATCCAGCCACATATACCAGTTTCTAGGTCTGAATCCCAGCAGAAAAGCCTGAATATAAAAGCCTATTACATTTGACATGAAAACTCAGCTCATTTCTGTGACAGAGCATAGTTAGAAACACCAGTGAGCAAAGCCTTATGTAATTCACAACTAGCCAGTGAAGCCCCATCAGCAATGGTGGCACACAGCTGCACATAGGGACTGTGCTGTACCTAGGTCTGTCTCACTCCTACCGCCTTTACTGCATTTAAACTTTCTGTTTAGAAAATACATGGCCGGATCTCTGGGTCTGTCCAAATTGTGTTCATTGTGTAACTGGTGTGATGGTCACTTTAAACCATGAAAAGCAGGAGCCAACTTAAACTTTGGTGAAACTCCACATGACTGAGGGGCTGATATCTAAAGTTATAGTAGCTAAGGAGGTAAGGCATATCCTCCAGGTATTATATTACTATCTGGCTGTCAGACACTTAAACAGCTGCTGGGTCAATGCCATGTTTTCTAAACTTCATATGACAAAACAAGACAACCTAAGAACTATTTACCACATCTTAGCCCAAGCCCCGCAGTGAAACAGTTAACTGGCAGCAGCCTCGCAACACATTTCTTCTGTATGTTGGAATCACCTTACTCAATGAAGTAAAATGATGTGGATTCCTATATCCATTTTAAACCACAGGATTTTGCACAGAAATAACAAGCTGGGCAGGTGCTTGGACCTGAATCTTGCGAAAGAGCCCTGGGTTCTTCAACCACAAGCTTTCACCGTTCATCTCCAATCTCAAAAGAAAGGTGGCATCTTGACCAGCCTTGGACCCAGCTGCATAATCCAGTGCCCACTTAGGAACAAAACTGCCAACCACCTGAAGCAGCTTATACTTGCTTAAGGGAAACACACCTTCCATAACCACCAGCATTGCTTCACCTCAGCTCCTGACCTGCCACAGCAGCGTATGGTCAGATGTCAGGCAACAGGGCTGCACCTATGAATTCATGACATGTGGCACAGCATTTTAATTGTGCCACTGAGTACTCAGCAGGTCTCGACTAGTCTGTAGTTCCATTCCATTATATAGGTTTCAAGGTCAGGTTTGGATGCTTGCTACATAGAAATTATTTCTGTTCCAAAACCAGGAAAGAAGGTGTCCAAATGAAGACATTCAGAGGCACAGCAAGCCAAAAGTACTGGATCAGAGGCTGCTTTCCTTCACCTATTAACATAGAGCCTTTTAGTTTTCATGTTGCATACAACTTACAGAATAACTATGGCTAACTATGGGATGTTAGCTCTGTTAACATTTCCAGAAAAATACTAATTTAGTACCGGTGTCAAATTCCAGGCTCACAGGACAACAGCCAACTTCAGAAGCCTACAGTTAAACAAAACTATTTTTTTTTTCAAACTGCCTCACACCTCCTCTTCTCACTGAATTTGTAAAATGTGCTGCCAGGTGCATCAGAGAGGCCAGGAAAGAAGCAGAGAGAAAGAATCCCTCTCAAAAGGGCACGGAGGTGCCACAAGAGCTCCAGGATAAGGAGACATATCTGCAGAATCAGGTGATTTCTTCCACCAAAAGACGACCCCAGGTTTGGAATATTGGTGAACTTGAACCACGAGAAGCATCTTACCTGAGTTATTCTCCATAACAGTGTAAATCAATTTGCAAACTCGCAGCAGCAGCATGACTTTTTTTTCAGGTGAATACATTTTCTGCATGGTCATGAACTTGACTTTAATCTTTTCAATGTCCACAAAGTCTGGTGTTGGAACAAACACACCCAGTTCCTGAGGATTCCTCTGCCGCACCAACTGCAGGTTTTCCTTTAGCTGTTTCCAAGAACCATCTGCTGTATGAAACTCTTTCAACATTGCTTCAATATGGCTCTTCAATGGCTTCAGAATGCACTTATGCATGGCCTTCTCCAGGACAACATCTGCAATGAGAAAACAGCTGATGTACTCTAGAGCAGAGCCAGTACTAATATAACCATTCCCAAAAGAGACACTGTAGAGCAAAACCTACTTGCTATGGCCTGTTTATTATACAAGCTGAGTTTCCAGATGTTTGGTAAGATGAAAACAAAAGGCAGAACAGAATCTGTATTTAATTTTCATTTATGACAATGTGGTAAATACAAAAAGCCTCCACAAAGACAGAGCACAGACTGGCACAAAAATACCACACCCCCCCACCCCCCCCAACAAAACAAAACAAACAAACAAAAAACAACAAACAAGAAAAAAAACACCCAGGAAAAAAAAAAGGCACACTGCAGCCCCAGTTAACTTTGTCTTTTGTTGCCCAGAAGTCTTTGAGTTCGATGTTACTTTTGAGTTTAGACTTTAACTCCCAAACTTAAACACAGTTAAAACCATAACTTTGTCTGCTTTGGCATGAAAGCCCATTCTTTTTGCATAGTTTCCATCAGAAACTATAACTCAGCCAAGGTCTCCCAAAACTTGGCTCAGTTTCATCAAGATCTTTATGAAGTTAGACAGATTATGGGCTTTAAACTATAACTGAAAACCAAGCTGTGTTTGTCCAGCTTCGGATTTCATTACGCAAGCTTATATACAGCTTTGTCATCAGGTTTGAGGTTCTTTGTTTGGCAATAGTGTGCACGTGGCACAGTAAGCACTAACTTAGGGTTATTTTTTTATTTATTCTTGTTCTACTTAAGTTTCTCTTTATCAGTCATTCTCCATTTTCAAAGTATGGACCACATCAACAGAGAAAGGTCTTTGCTAAAAGTTTTCTCTGCAAACCTTGACTTTGTAAGTTAATTTCTTCTCCCACTCAGTGTGCGTGTGTCAATATAGCTTACATTGATAATTAGCTGACATCACTTATTTGTACCACAGCAAACTGCCTCCCGCATAAAGGAAACTGGGGACCACTCAGCCTGGCCAGTGCACTAACACCTGGATAGTGGGACAGGACCATAGCCTAGCGCAGGCAGATGCACTAAGAGAGCACAGGGACCAAGAGAAGGATGAAGAGAGACTGGGTCACTGCTACATCGTGTGTTTATACAAGCCAGCACCAGACATTCCTGCTACTAGTGGCAACTCATTACTGTGTCATCAAACCTCACGCCCTTTCCAGGTTTGCTGCCTGTTCTGATGTATTTGCCTTTGACCACAGTACCTGTCTTCTCTCTCTTCACCCCTCTTCTTTTTTAATTGCAGACTATTTCTAAGGCTTTTGCTTTACACACACCCCCCAACCCACCCCCCCACCCCCCCACCCCCCCCCTCAGTTTCATTGCTTTTGCTTTATGCCTTCATTTATTTTATCTTTGTGTTCAGCTGTTTTGCCTTTTGGGTCTTCACACCTCTTTTCCATACAAACCAGCTCTTCACACACTCCTCTTTTTACGGTCTCTTTGTTTCATGTGTAGTGTTTACTCTGTGTTTGTCTGACATGCAATTCCCAAATGTCCAACTCTATTGGGAGTTCCCATCTCTTCTATCCCAATTGTGCTGGGGCTTCTGTAGCTCTTCTTGCTAATTCCCCCTCCCAAGACTCTTAACAGCAAAAGCTGTGTTTGCTTTATTCCAGGATGCTTTAAACACATTTGGGCGCTCTCTCACAGTGGAGAAAGCTGCTGGAAAGGAGACAGTGACTGTGAGGAGCAGCATTTGCTCTCTGATTTTCTGGATTTCCCTATGGCCACCAGAAGCATAACCAGTCTGACACATATTCCTGATGGCCTGTTACACAGCATGAAGGCTGGATCCAGCCTCCCACCACACCAGAGCTGCTAGTTAATGTAAGTGGCAACATTTCAAACAACTGATCCTTACCTATGATACATGTTAGAGCCAGACAGTCGCCACTGATAGCACTTCCAGACCCAGTCAGGAAAGCAGAAGCTTCACCCTTCTATGCAGTGACAGAAACTGCCTCTCCCCACCATCAAAGCCATCTCTAGAGCTATGGGGAGGAAATATTTTTCCACTAAGAAGGCAGCAGGCATCTCCCCCATGGATATTGCAGCCTGCAGCATTGCTCGCAGGCACACGCACTTCCTGGCTCGGGGTTGGCCTCACTGATGACACTTTTTTTTTTTAACAATTCAGCCTACTTCATTTATTTCTACTGCCTGTTCAGTCTTTTAAATAACAAAACCATGAAACACCTCTGCAGTTTGCATTTCAACTGCCTGCTCTCATTGAAGTCAAAATTAAAGCATTTGGTGCTGCCAAACATTACATGAAGTGAGAGAGCTCTCTATCCCCATGAAATTTTAACTCCCACAGGCTTCCACTGGAAGTTCTGCATATGAATAGCTAGTGTCAGCTGTCCTTTGCTTCAATAAAGTTGGGTCACCATCACATTTGGTCACAGGAGGCTCAATAAATTGAGAGAGGATCCTCAGAGCCCCTGGTCTGATGACAGAGCACCTAGCCTGGGATGGGAGATGTGAATATTCAGTACGCTTCCATGACTGACCCCCTACAGGCTCCAGGATGGAGCTGGTTCAGCTGGAGCCTGCAGTATCAGTATGGAAAGAGCTGCAGAAGCAGTCCATCCCCAGAGGCTACAGGAACCGACTGCTGCTGGGAGGGAAAATACTTCCACAGACACCCAGTCCTTGGCTGGGGCCAGGATTGTTATCTGCAGCCACTTCGCTGCTCGGGTAGGGCTGGGTACTGGTTGGCAGGTGGTGAGCAATTGTACTGGGCATCACTTGTGTTTCTTGTTTTGTTTGTTGAGGGTTTTTTCCTTTCTCCTTTTAGTTTTATATTCTCTCCCCTTGTTATTTCCCTTATCATTATTGGTGGTAGCAGTAGTGGTTTTGTATTATACCTCAGTTACGGGACTGTTCTTATCTCAACCCGTGGGGTTTACACTCTTTCCATTCTCCTCCCCACCCCTCTGGGAGCAGGGGGGAAGAAGAGGGGGACTGAGCTGGGCTTAAACTGTGACACCATAGGGTAAGTTAGTGCCACTCCCAGTTTCTCATGCAGATGAATCACACGGATTTTTATGGCTGCGAGAGGAGTTCTTTCATATTTGCAATTCATCATAGGCTCCAAAAGCAGTGCCTGGAAATTGCCTTGAAATTTTACTTGATCACATTCCACATTTTCTCTGGGAACTTCAATAGATTTGAAGGAGCACAGAGGAAGAGAGCGGGTAACTCATACAGCTGTGCTCAAAGCTGTGCACAGGGCCCAAGAACTTACAGCTGAAGGCTGTTCTTAATAGTTTCTGTGCTGTTAACATGATCGGGTAAATAAAAATAGGATGGGATATTTCTCAAAGCATCATTCAGTACTGTTCAGCGACTATATCACAGCTAGCAGGAGACAAGCGAAATAAATGACATTTGGCCCTGACTCCAAAGAGATACAAACTGCCTTGGCTTGGTAAGGGTAGACTGAGAGCACTGTAATTTTAATGCAGCATGTTTGCACAAAACTACCCAGCAAACAAGGAAGTGACTGAGATATGAAGCTATGACAGCGTTTGGGGGTTTGTTTGCTGCTGTTTAAGAAAAAAGAAAAAAAACAACAAACCAAACCAACCAACCAAAAAACCAAAACCTTTTCTTCTCCCTTATGAATTCTTGGCACAGACACAAGGACCAGAGTTCTGCCTCAAAAAAAACTGCAGATTCTAGTAAGCTGACAAGGCCAGCAACAGAGCAAGATTGATAAGGACTGGACTTCTTTTGTTTTTTTACTGTCAGTAACAACACCCATACGTATCCTAATTAATATAAAACCTGTGTAAATATTTATACTATAATTAAAACCTGTAAGGACAGCATTTCTTGCAATCTGGATCTTAGACCAATATTCAGTGTCACAAGACACCAATAAGCATGTCTGGAATTAGATCATACAATTATTTACCCTTTCTTCTGAACTGCTATTACTGCCATTCAGAGGAAGGTGTTTCCAGATGTGAGTCCACAAAACAATTCCCAGCCAGCAGCAGATTTCACTGCTTAACTTGCCACCAAAAAAAAAAAGAGCATAGGATGGTCTCCCAGTTAAATCAGCATCCAAGTTGTGAATTGAGGACTGATCCTTAGCACTAACATCTCTGTACACTTCCCACATCCAAATCAGCAACTAAAATTCCTGTTTAATTCAGCATGCACAAAGTGCTTAATACTCCCAAACAGGCACTCTTCAGATTTATTTTTAATTGAATATCATTTCAGCTGAGCACCATGTAGTGTTCCTGAAATGATTTTTATAATTAGCCTCTAGCCTCAAAATGGGAACTGGAAATGCTTTGATAAATGAATTGCAAAGGCCAGCCAGCTAGTTTCGTTGTGACTTGTGGAAACACATCTGCATCCTGTGCTGACATGCTGTTTTGTTTTGCTGCTAACCACATAAGTCTGCATCTAGAGAGTACACGTGAGTCATAGCCAGTGTCCTTATGCAGCCTCTTCACAGCCCTCGCTGGCTGAAATCACAGGCACGCTCTCACCTTCTCCAGGCTGACAGTTCACCTGTTACCAACTGCTGTTGCACCACTGAGATTACCTTTCAGATTCCATCCCTGGATTTACAAACTCACTTTCTCATCTACAATGGCCAAACCACTCATTAGTAAAAGAAGGGCTCAGTAAAAAAGAGACTGAGCAAGCCTGGGAACAATCATAAAAAGGCACAGTACTGTGCAAGTAAGATTGCCTGGGCACTGTTTTGGAATACCACAGTGTATTCATGCAGGACACCTGACTACATTGCATTTCCTTTGTTTTGGATTTTCCTAATATCTATCATTTTCATATATTGGCATGACTGATATAAATCTACTTTAAGATAGCTCATGTCAGGATGGCCAAGTGTCCCATTCTGGGTGGATGTCTACAGTGGCACATGATGCAGAGAAGGGCATCTCCTCCAAAGCAGCAAGACTTAAAAGTTAAAACCTCACACAACCCACATTCTTTGATAATTCGCACAACCCTGAAAACAGTGGATTGAGGTGGGTGATGGATGGGCAGCAGTAACAGAAGCTAAGCAACTAGGGAATAAAAGCCTCTTAGGGTAAACCTCCCTTCATTTTTGCTAAATAAAGCATACAAATGAAGCACAGAAATATCTGTGCTAGGTTTTCTTTGCTTTAATCATGTGTGGGTTAATTAAAACTCATGCTACGCCTATGTGGCAAACACGTCTTCTCTTGAAGAAGTAGTACTAAAGGAGCAGGGAATAAGTCACAAAGGAAATCAAAGGGATGCTCAGGAAAGGGAGAATCAAAACCTCTGCTTCTGCTTAGTGCTTTTACCAACCGCTTCTTATTTGCCCTATCCCCCCACTTACGTACTGAAAGGAAGAGTGCTCAGGGTCACATTGGTCAGCCTCAATTCAACACAAAAAGATACTAGGATGTACAACAGGATAGGGGGACAGGACACCAAAACAAATGTACAAGCACCTAAAAAGTAACACAGTGCTAAAAAACAGCCAACATTGAGTTTTTCAAGGAGAAATACTGGCATAGCATTCTTATTGCTTTAAGAGGGTAACTGGATCAGTTAAGAGAAGGGATCAGAGGGCAGGCTGTATCTTAACCTTTTAAAGACTTATAACCCTATTCAGTGCAACTTTCCCATAAGCAAACAAGGGAAATACTGTTTATAATAACAAATAAGGTGGGTGCATAAAATACTGCACTGGGAAACCCAATTATCAGTGTTTGACTGTCAAACAAGACAGATATTTGAAAAGAGGTGTCACGGAGGTCAGCCCTGGGCTTTAGTCTATTTAGTATTTTCATTAAAAATTTGGATTATAAAGCAGAGAGTCCACATACAAATCTGCATGTGATATCACAGACAGGAGAAAGGCATCACCAGTACTTTGGCAGTTATCTTCGTAAGTGGGAAACAGGCCTAAAGCTAACATAATAAAATCTCCTAATAACAACAGTAAAACATTGCCTCTCAGCAAGAGCAATACAAAGGCAAAAGTGCTAATCAGCGAAGCCTCCCTCAGAGCAGAGCGGCTGGCTCAGTGGCTCCCACAGGGAATGAGTTACTCTCCTCCAGCTCCATCTGCCCACAACTCCTCCATACAGACCCGAGCCCCTACCATAAGGCATGTGCTGCCAATAAGGGGCAAACACATTCTCTCCAAACCTCTTCTAACATTCAACATCTAAAAATCCATTATGGATTAGAAATACCAAAGCAAATAACAGGCAATATTGTTTAGGCACCTTCCCACACATCAGTTAACACCTTATTGCCAAATTACTTAGACCTGTAATTTCTTGGGCTATGTGCAGATTCAGGCATTGAGACTGAAGCTGTTCAGGTATTAGATCCCACCTGATGGAATGATGACAGTCAACTGGACTCCCTTCTATTTACAGCCAGGAAGACAAACACAAAAGCTCCTGAAAATTAGCTATTCAAGCAGCTGTGGACTATGAGGGTCCTTCTGACTAGTCCAGGTCTTTATTCTGTGGATACATATTCAGGTGTGGGTAAAAAAATACTTTGCTTTCACCCTTTAACAACAAAAAGCCATGTGCCCTAGTCTTGACTCTGTCCCAACACTGGGAATCCCATTGTTTCAAAAAGGGTTAACAGCCTACAGTGCTAAGAGTAGGAGACACCTGTCAAGAATAATTAGAAACACTGATGCATTCTCCCAGTGATTTGGCAGAAGTTAAACAACTTAATATGCCCCCTGTCTGGCAAACTTAAAAGATCTTCCACAGAAGTCTTTTGGTTGCAAGAGTCTGCGAGGTTCTACATGAAAAGCTACATGATCATCGATCATTGCACAGACATGGGAGAAAGTCCCAAACACCAAGAGTTTTACTAAACCTTGGAGGGTGCTGCTGCAGCATGTACAGAAATTCAGGAGACAATAGTGGGGGGTAAGGCGAAATCTGGCCCCCCCAGAATGGGCAGCCAGTTGCAGCAGCAGTTCTGCTGGATGGGAGAAGGGGTAAGGACCAGTTCCAGCTCCTCTCCACTGGACAGGACTGGTCTGAGCAGCTGAGAGGCCCCAACACTTTGTGCTACAGGCTCCCTCCGTGACCCACCAGTGGCAGCAGTGGGTGTGAGTTGCAGGGTGAAGCTGATGCCTGCTCTAACCTTGCAGTCACCAGGCCTGATCAGAACCTCTGGGCTCAGACACTGACTCACCACTGCCATGGGAAGTACATGATGAACAGGAAGAAGGAGCATCAGCAGCACACATCCAACCCTCGACTGACACACTGAGAAACCTGCACCATGAAAGCGTAAACTGAGAAGAGAGGATAAATGAGTGCTCACAGAGTTAAAATTTGGGCTGCAATTATGTACTGAAAGAGTCAAGCAAAACCACAGATAATAGGCAGGACTACATCATAAGAAGTTCTCTACAGAGATGACTAAATCTTGCTGTCACATAGTTATCTGCTTAGATCAGCAACATCTGATGCTCCTGATCCACTATGGTTGTTTGCAGGCTCAAGCCATAGGCAGTAGATGATTCAAAAATAAGTTCTTCCTTTGTTTAAACTATCCGACTTTATAAATTAATTGCATTTAATCACATGACCAAAGGCAGATTTTCTGTCAATAAAGAAAACCAGCATAGTTAAGTTATATTTCATACCTTATGCTATTCCAAACTATTGAAACATTTAAAAGCAAACAGCATTTTTGCCAGTCTTCAGAGACCCACAGTCAGATTTAACCACACCCTGGCAATGAAAAGCTGAAGTCAAACCAAGCTTAACAAAATAACAAGCAAATTAGATCTGTATTTCTTTGTCAAATATCCAATTCTCTGCAGAAATCCAGGCAAAAAATCATCTACACCACTGCCCAATTTGCTGCTTTTTCTTCCAGCTTAACACCCCCATAACATTCTTTATTATTGTAGCAAGAACATTACAGGCTCTGAAAGAGTGTACATTTCAAGGACACTCTCCCAAGCGTTATATTTGCTTTAACAGTGCTTGCTGCTTTTGTTTGACTTTGTGTAAATGAAGTTGAGGTTACATGAGAATATTTCCTTCTGCCTGTCAAGGACAAGCAGAACTCTCAACATAAAATCATCCTCTAGTCCCAGAGCAAGAACTATCTTCCAATTTTGCACTGGGCCAATTGCAGGGACGCTGGGATGCAGGAGAAAAACAAGCAAGTTAGGACTGAAGTGAGCTCACAAGGAAAGTATTCTGCCCTGAGGGATGTTTACCTCCTAAATGTGGCTTATATGCTCTTTGACAAATACTGCTCAGACTCAGCAAGATAGAGGGGGAGTGAGATTTTATACAGCAACAATGATTTCACTTTTGTGGATACACAAGTCTCTCTGTTGTTAAAACATGTATTCAAACATGTATCTCAGCATCAACCATTTATAAACATGTATATTTGAACACGAATACAGAAAAACTCTTATTAGCAGCCCCTTCTCTTGCACACGTGGATTTTTTAAACTTATAACTTTCTATTTAGCTTCAAGTGTACTGACAGTGCAGCTTTGTTAGGAGCGAATGAGACTGGTTGAAGAATAAGATTTATTTCAAAAGTAAGTTGCTATGAAATGCCTCTCTGCTCCTTGTCACTGGTTTTGAACAAATCTTAGTTCTGTGGCTAATCCATACGCTTAAAACTGGCACAGTTTTGGTCCAAGGATCCAGAACTATTTCAGCCCAATTCAGGAAAAAATACATGTGTGCCAGTAAACAAAGGATTCTGTAAACGGTACAGCAGCTAAAAAAAAAAAAATATATATATATATAAAAAAAATAATCACAGGTAAAAAGTGCACACTGCAAGTATCGTAAAGATAACTTTTTATAAGCACTTTTGTAGCAAAGTTTTGAGTTGCTGGGGTGATTTGGGGGCAGGGGAGTGTGAGGGTTGTTTTATTTTAAGACTCAAAACTCCGTGGCTTGAACTCTGCTAGCAAAGTCAACCCCACCTTTCAAAACAGGCACAAAGACTATGATTCTAAAAACAGATTACACATTTTCACCTTCTCCTAAAACACATGATAGTGTTTCTTACCTATTTGGTCCTCTGGAATCAGCGATTCGATTGGGGGATCAAGTTCGGAACTTTGGGACAAATAGTTCTTGACTTGGGTCATGAACTGACGAATTGTTTGCAGCATATCGGTGCTTGAAACATGGCACTCCTTGTTTTCCTGCAGAAAGCTGACATAGTCCTGCACCAGGCATCCAAAGTAAGTGCGTTTGTCCTGGGACATCTCCGCAATTTTCTTAATCATCCTCTTTTCAGGGGTCATGAAGGAACTGAAAACTCCACTGACTTTCCGTAGCTGAGATTTCACAATCTTGGGGAGAACAAACGAACTGTTTCTTTTTTTCTTGGGCTTCAGCGGGGGTGCCATGCTCTCTTGGTCACTTTCCCCCTCAAAATCCTCCAGGCTGCTGTTTGTGTCCCCATCATAGCCGAACAGCGGCATGCTCCGATCAAAGTCCAGCGAGTCAGACGACGAGGTGGAAATGCTCATGTCGCTCAGCCTCTGCCTGCCTCCATTCCATGGGATGTGTGACTCAGAGCTGGTAGCTACTGTCTTCGGGGCAGCTGCTGGAGCCAGCTCAGGCAGGGTTTCACCTGAGATGCCAGCAGCTTCAGGCACAGGCACTGAGCCGCAGCCAGGCTGAATCACTGCTGCAGACTTTGAGCTGCCTACCTCTGAGCAGACAGCCTGCTTCTTCAGCCGAGGCGGTGGAATAGGGGTTGGTTTACTCTGCAGTAAATCCAAGCCTCTCTCTTTCTTATGGTTGACCGTTTCTGGCATGCTTGCCTGCTTTATAGTCCTGGAAAGCTGCGGACTCGTGAGGATGCTATTAATAGAAGGAGGTGGCGGCCGGGGTGGGGGAGAGCGAGGCCTCACGGTGCCATTCACGTCTTGAGTTCTTGGGCTCTGCCTCTTCAGACTTCCACTGACATCCTGGCTGTGCACTTTTAAGAAGAGGGGATTAATGAAACACAGTGCTCCGTTGGTCTGGCTGCACTCCAGCTCTGAAGGCGTTCGGGTTCGTATAGAATGCACTCCATTTATAAGGCAGAGCTGACGCGAGCCTTTACAAGCACTGTCCAAAGGCACAGGCCTGCAGGGAGGTGTAGGATCCAGGGGGTTGCTGTTAGCCAGGGAGCTCCAAAATTCTGAAAATCATCATTGCATTAACGTAAGAATGCAAACCAGCATGCAGATGGCTTTCAGACCATTCAGCTCAACATCACCCATCTCCAGACATTCTGACACACTTTTATTGATTCAAGGGGGGGGGGGGGGGAATTAATTCCAAGTGAACCTCTCAAAACCCCACCAGGCATAACTGCATGCTGCCCTCCTGGGGCTGTTCTCACTCATCTATAAATATCATGACCAATGCATAGCTTCAAATCGACCCACTCAACTAAGTTTAAAAATAAGTTGAGAATTCAAAGAAAGGAATGGAGACTGTAACACAGTAATTCTCACCAACTTGAAACTGAATGCATGAATGCCAAGCACTCTACAACAGGATTCATGCCCAACAGCTGTGTCTTGCCTACTGGGCAGAAAACAGGAAATGGCCCATGGTGATAGGCCACTGCCAGAGAACTTATGTAGGCAAATACATATTTCTTTACATAGTCATGCAATGCTGCTGTTTTTTTCCAGCTCCATGACTTTACATCCTGCCTGCAAATCCCTCAGCAGACGGGCGAGTGTGCCTGGCACATGGGCTGTTGAAAACATGCGTCATGCAAGCGCCGCTGCAGGTAAAACACAAGTCAGAGAGGGAATCTTATGTTCATCACATGAAACATCACAGGTTGGCAATGTTCTTTCTGATGTAGTTTGCTGGGCCCACATGCTGTTGACCTCCCTTGTGCAGCTCTCCCTCTGAGCATACAGTGTAAGAGAGTTCAGACAGGAGCTCCAACTCTTCATGTTCAAACCAGGTTGTTTTGTGCCTATATGTTGCTTAAGGAAAGCTCACACTTACAGGAAGGCCCTTGGGAGTTTTTACGCATCTCCTGGGTCTGCAGGATTGAAGGGCTGACTTCCTGGTGTGCTCCTTTGCACATGAACATCTAAAATTTCATCAAAATCTCACAGAAACTGTGATCTTAATCTCACATACAGTTGGTGTATTTGGGATAATTATCTACCACACAGACACGGAATCATCAGTCTCCTCCTCAGCTTTCAGACATATTAGCTTAAACAAAACACACAATGTACAGAGAGGCTGTTCAAGAGCAAGACTAACCCTGCAGCAAATAGGCCATGGTGCTCCTGGGTACCAAGGACAAAGACAGTGCAGATAGTCTGAAGAGCTCACTCAACATCACCGTTATGATCTCCTATAGAGAAACTCACTTAATGGTACTTTAAGGCTTCCAGCTTTCACTGGGAGACCGTCTTCCCAATCAGATCTTACTGTATCCTGATCATATTTTTCTTTCTCCCCAACCATTCACCTCATCCACAGTTCCATGATTGCCTCTATTCCCATGAAAATCTGTACTTTCATGTAATCAGCTAAACTTGCAGAAAAGCAGTGCAGAAGTAATTTGCCTCCTCTCTAAAGCAAATCCCTCAACTGCATTGCTACTCCAGCAAAGCAAAATATAAAGCAGTGTAGTACTTCCCTGTGTATGACTGCTGCAAAGTCCCACCAACAGTTCTGCCACTCTGATCTAATAAGGTTCTGTTTCTATATCTAAGACGATTCAAAAATCTGCTGGGACAAAGTCTGCTGACAGTCAACCCTCCCTCCCTGCAAAAGGAAGTGCGGTCATTCAGCACTTTGCAGAGTTGCTCAAGGATTCATCTGGGTGGAGCCCGTGTTTCCAATCCCACCAGGCCTTGCATCTTCTGCCAGCTCAAGGTATGTTTTACAATGAGCCTGTATGTGGTTGTAGCAGTCAAGTGATGCAAGGACACGTCCTTGCATTTTCTTTTGTTATTTTAAAAGCGTCACCAAACCAATGTACTCCTTTTATGTACACACTCCTCCTTTTATGAATATGCTACTACATTGAACCTCCCATCTCAAAAATCACCAGTCTAAGATCACATGTCAATGTGAACCGAGGTTTTAACGGTGAACCTCGGTTCCTACACTCTCCTGGCAATTCCAGCAAATCATCAAGCTATGCTTGATGTAAGCCTGCAGCAAACATTTGCTCTCAGAGGAGAAGCTACATCAGATCTCCGACTAGGGATTGTAAGACTTGCTTTGCCCAAGGGTTGCCCAGGGAGGAGAGGAGAAAGGAAGGAAAGGGCAACAACAAAAATATCACAGAAGGCACAGAAGGAAAAAAGACCACTAAGGTCACCATTTGGCAAGTACAAGATCTGGCTTCCCAATAAGAGAAGCTTGTAGCTGACCAATATGAACTACTTACTGATACAGACTATTTCTTCAAGCTTACAGCACTGCCACAAGGAATGACATCTATGCAGAGATCTACTTACTCAGTCCAAGCTGAGCAATCTCTTCAAGTTCAGCTTCTGTCTTTGCTGCAGCAATAGCATGAGGCAACTTCAGGGTGAATGGAAGGACATCCCTGTTGTCAAAGAGAAAAACAATTATGGCTTTGACAATAACATCCATAGTTTCACAAGCACTTGTTTTCAACACTGGCAGTGGCTGAGCTCTGATTCATATTTTCTTTTTGAGCTGTGGCAGGTAGCAAGGGCCTTAAAACACACAGCACACAGTGAAAACATTACCAACCGCAGGGCTCCTTTACATTTGAAATGTAAATGACAGTCAAGTCCCAAGTCTCCAGGAATCTCTTTAGGCTCATTTCCACAGAGCCATCCAATATTGTCCTCCACTACAGAAGAAGCTTATACACCTGGTCTTTTACAAGCATACCAGTGAGATGCAAAAGTGTTATCTGCCCTTACTCCTTCAGTGAAACTTCTTATTCTCTGAATATACTGTTGATTGCCCTCAGAGTTGAATTCCAGTTATCAGAATAAAAATTTAAATGAGTACTTGGGCAGCTTCCCTAAACATTTCTAAGTCAGGATGTCTTGGTGCTACTGTGTCCTAGGCTGAAAACATGCTTCATTTAAGGAAATCTGTCATTTGTTCTCATATGTGGTTTCTCTTCACTGCACACTAAAAGTTCAATGGATGTTTACAAGGGGAGATGGATGAATGAATGAAAAACGTGCTAAATCCAATGTAAAAAAGCTTTTAGACAGATTTTAAGGGACAAAAATACTAATTATATGTACATTGTTCAAGTACTGCTATCAGCTACTATACCTCTTGCCTGCCCAGTTGGTACTGATACACTCTCAAACAACAGTGCATGCTAAACCGCAAAATCTCTAGTAGAAGTACCTATGTAATTAAGGGTAAATGACAACAAATGGAGCATGGGAAACCTACAAACAACTGGTGTCAGCAGAAATTATTATGGGTTTTTTAGGCTGTGAACAAGCCAACCATCTGTTATAGCACAGACGGTAAGTTTTTATCACAAATATCCTTTATGGTGTATGCCAACATGTTGAAAAAACAGGATCTCAGAATACCATTCAAATTCAAATGAAGCACATGCATGATACTGATGCATTAGCTAAAAAGTATTTGGAAAGACATGTTCAATGCCATACCACAGGTAATCTAGAGTCTAGCGCATCATCATGGACATAATAGAAAGACAGGTAACCCTTGACTCCTCATACAGACTGACTGGGTACCTACTGCAAGAAATTCCCTCTGGGTTTAGGAAATCCTCTTGGTTTTGCTGTGGTGTACCCAAATGGTACTCTCTCACAACAGCTACCTATCTGCTTCCCTAAAGAAGCCCTACATTTTCCTGTTGCACTCCCAACAATCCTAGACTGCTGCCTGAAGAGGACAAGGATGCTGGGTAGATGGTGCCAGTTAATAAACATTAAGCAAATGGAAACATTTAGGATGCTTCTCCACTGAATGGGGAAATAAGCATTTGCTTTGGGAAGCATACCCACAGTCAAAGAATAAGCCTCATTTACTGAAGTCTCTGGAGGGATTTGCAGCTGAAGTTGTATTTATTAGTGGTATCTGTGGATAGGTTTGCAGCTAAAGTCGTATTTACAATGATGCATTAGGAAAACTAAGTTGTGATGGCCACTCTTTTTCCCTTTCCAAACAACTACAAGAAAAGGAACAGAACAATACACAGATGAACAGTTTTGTATGTGCTTCCTGAATGGGAGGCCTGGCTGTATCAGGACACTGAATTCACACTTGGCTGACTGAAATACCATTAAGAAAGTTAAAGCCACTTTGAATGGAGAGACTCACGTGTAAGGCAACAAGCTACTGTGCTTTACATTTTAGCAAACGTAAAGCAAGTTGGAGCCTTCAGTGAAAGAAAAAGAACAAACTAATGCAAAGAAATCTACATTTGCTGCATGCTGCCTGTAGGCACTTAAGAGGAATTTACCAGAGCCTGGCTAGTGCACAGAACTAAAAGGGTGACAAGATAAGGAATCTCTCATCATTACACTGCTTTTAAATGCAGTTTCAGCCCATTTCTCATCCAACTGATGACCAATTACTTATGTGGTAGAAATGCTGCTTTCATCACGTGCATGTACAGCTCAGCAAAATGAAGACCACTAACAAAGGGGGTCTAGATGCTTGTCCACCATAAACAAACGCAGTAAGCACAGCAACCTAAGCACATCCCCAGTGAGTGTTTCCCATACAAGAAATCACCACTGTCAGATCTAATTGGCAACCTTATTGCAGGGACAGGACTGAGACAACCAAAGTCGTCTCTCGCCCCATCCTTCAGAAAACGTACAGATGTGCACTCTGCATCTGTTCATGTCCTGCCTGTGGATGAATGTAAGGCTTGGGCATCACAGAATCACAGAATAGTTAGGGTTGGAAAGGACCTTAAGATCATCCAGTTCCAATCCCCTGCCATGGGCAGGGACACCTCACACTAAACCATGCCACCCAAGGCTCTGTCCAACCTGGTCTTGAACACCACCAGGGATGGAGCATTCACAACCTCCCTGGGCAACCCATTCCAGTGCCTCACCACCCTCACAGGAAAGAATTTCTTCCTTATATCCAACCTAAACGTCCCGTTTAAGTTTTAACCCATTATCCCTTGTCCTGTCACTACAGTCCCCAATGAACAGTCCATCCCCAGCATCCCTATAGCCCCCCTTCAGATACTGGAAGACTGCTATGAAGTCTCCACACAGCCTTCTCTTCTCCAGGCTCAACAGCCCCAACTTCCTCAGCCTGTCTCCATACAGGAGGTGCTCCAGTCCCCTGATCATCCTTGTGGTCTCCTCTGGACTTGTTCCAACAGTTCCATGTCCTTTTTATGTTGAGGACACCAGAACTGCACACAATGCTCCAGGTGAGGTCTCACAAGAGCAGAGTAGAGGGGCAGGATCACCTCCTTCAACCTGCTGGTCAAGCTCCTTTTGATGCAGCCCAGGATACGGTTGCTTTCTGGGCTGTGAGCACACACTGAAGCCGTCTCATGTTCATTTTCTCATCGTCCAACACAACCAAGTCCTTCTCTGCAGAGCTGCTCTGAAAGTTACCATCATCTGGAAGTTTTCATTGGAAAACTAAAGGCAAACTGAAATCAGCTTAAACACCAGCTATCCAGCTATTTTTTCTCTGCATACTTCCTGGAAAACAGCTGGACAGTCACAAACTGGAAAACTGATGAGACCATTTCTGTTGTTCACAATCTGAATTCGCATCTCAGTCATCATATTCTACAGTGTGACCTGACATTTTCCCACTAAGGTCCAAAAAGCTTTTTACTAGAAATTGCAAGAAATGGACATTGCATGATAGTTACAGAGCAGTTAAAGCATTACAAGACATCAGCTGAAGTCCAGCTTGGGGCGACACCTCACAGTAACATGGTGGGTAACACAACACCAGCCTTCCAATAATCAGTAAGACAGAGACTTGCTCTTTTGTTGGTTGGTTGGGTTTTTTTGTTTTGTTTTCAAGAGAGCTTAGCTCATGTGCCTCAGAACATGAGACCATCTTACCTGCTAATACAGTAGAAAGCAATCAGCCTGAATAAATCAGCAAAACTTATTCCAGACCCCTCCAAGGAAAACGCTGTGAAAAAAGTCACAAGAGGGAAGAATTACACACCTATATCAATCATCTTTTAGAAAAAGCTTATTAAAATACATCTCAGATTTTACCATAAAATTAGTAAGTTTGCACCATCACACTCATTTCTGTCTGGCTAAGAGAAAACAATTTTGTGGAAGAATACCTTTCTCTGCTAAAGGCATTTTAAAGAATATACTGATAATATTGGTAGTGGGTTTGCTTTTGTATTCCAAATATGTGGTCCAATTCCTGAGAAACAGATCAAGTGTGATGACAATTGCACAATGGTTTGCTAATAGACAATAAATCAGTAATTTGCTAATAGACAAATAGTCAATAAATTCAGGGCCTTGAGCAACTTGCTCTAGTGGAAGGTGTCCCTGCCCATAGCAGGGGGCTGGAACTGGATGAGCTTTAAGGTCTTTTCCAACCCAAACCACTCTGGGATTTTATGAATTAATAACTGAGGCTTTTTTTGCCCAGTGTGCTAATATACCTAATATAAAATCTCTTATTTCCTCCTCTTGCATTCCATTCTACCCACTAGATGTATTAGCATCTAATGGGAGATGATAAATTTTCATTCACTTCAGGAAAACCATTTAACCTGAGAACTCTTTAAAAACCACTCTGACAATTCTGCTTTGTGCCATCACCTTGCACAAGGAAGACGGAAGACAGGAGCAATGCCTTTCATTTTTTTTCCCACTCCATAGTATTGTTTCCTGCTGATATGAATACTTGTTCACAGCACAAATGGCACAGAAGTGATTCCCACCTCACTTACTCTAAGCTCTCTTTAATTTCAGTAGCAAGTCTCACCCAGTGACTACAAAGATCAAGCAGAAGCAGCTCCTAGACTGAAACGCTCTAGAACTTTCACCTCTGGACATGACTGAGACCAGAACAGAAGGAAGAGCATATAAGGAATGTAACAGTAGCATGAGACAGGTTCCTGACATACATGAATGTGGGGGAACGTGAAGCCTGCGATTGCTTCAGCCTAATCTCGTGTTAGAGAAGAGACAGATGATGGGGCGAATCTCCCACTGGTGCGGCTCACACTGTTGCTGCTTTTTAAATTCATCTCCAAGGAGAGTATTTCCACTGCAGCAGACACTTCAGACATCTGGGCTCAAACAAGGCAGAGCCCCAGACTTAGTGCGGAATGCCAGAAGCTACACAGCAGTTTTGGTTACCTCACCAATGCCACTTGGTGAACAGCAAAGGCGTAACTGTCAGTACTCTATGCTGTAAGGCCAGCTCGCCTATGCCAAGCTTCCAGTGATACTGACTGTAGAGTCTGCATATGAACCAGGGGAAAACTTAAGTCAGGTACTGATCTTTTCTCCAACCTTTACACTAAAGGACAGGTCGACCTAGTCATTTATGTGCCCAGAAAAAGGGATTTCTTTAAGAGAGACACCAACAATACAGACAATAAGCATGCAGGTGGTCTGGGGGGTGGGCCAAGAGAAAATGAATGTTCAGATCCCAGACTGTAACTAAAATCTCAGCTACGGCTGGTGAGTAAAACCACCAGTACATACTTCCCCCTTGTGGTAAAATTTCATTCATGAAAGAAGATTTTACTATTTTATTTTCTAGACGGAAGAGATGGAATTCATCAGTATGTAAAGCCTACAAACACAGCCTTAAAGCACACTTAGATCAACTGTCATTTATAGCTTTCTGTTCTCTTTCCTATGCCTTGTTTGTAACTGGAACCAAAACCAGACACACAGAATTAACTTTTTGTTCCTGGGGGGCTGGGAAAGGAGAGGTAAAAAGGAAAAACTCAACTAAAATTATCTCTGTTTGCTCATTTTATTCCAAAGAGGGAACAAATATACTTGGAATTATAAAAGAAAAAATATTCATCTCACATCAGAAACAGTTCTGAAAGTGTAATCCATCTATTTATTATGTATAATAAACCCCCCCCAAAACCACCCCAAACCCAAAATTCAAATTCATAGTCAAGAGAGCGCTCAGGCCAGAAATATATCCAAGAACAGTCCCCTGAATACAAGGAAATGTAAGGACATTTCATTGACAGCACACAGAATTATAGACTGCATTTCTCCAGAAGATAATCAAAAATCTACAGAAGATAACTGCCTATAATCAATGAATCCTGGATTCAGCAACATCCATAAAAAATATTCCATTTCTGTCTAGCACAGACTTACGCATTTCTGTTTATCTTCCCACTTACAGAGCCCTACTCAGAGAGCACTGTAGGCAGTCTCTTCACTATTTGCATTACTTTGGGTACTTTCTGCTGTGGGTTTCACCAATGCGGGATGTCCCAGCTCATACAGCGTGACAAACACCTGAAAAGTCTGTAACTCAACTTACTGTATGTGCTTTCTTTTATTGCAAATTCTTTTAGGCAAGGCCCACAGTCACTGGACAGACGCAGAGAGATGACTTTCTTCTGCAATCTTGCAGATTTCCTAACCAGAAATATCTGTTGTGGAGTGAGCAAAAAGACAGTTTTACCTTCATCACAGATGCCTTAATAGAGACAGATTACAGACAAAAGGAGCCAGAGCAACTTAATGATCTTTGACTCTCAGAATATTACTCAGTCATTACTGTATCAGTAACCATCCAACAGCTTGGTGTAAAATGGCAGCAGAACATTTAGGAAAACATCTCACCTTGGTATGACACAGACACGTGACACCAAGTCCATTATGCCCTTCTCTGAGCTCTCCAGTTTAACACACAGCAAACCCCAAGCCTTGAGTCAAACTGCAAAGTCTGGAAGAGACTGATGGTCGAGTGCCCCTGTGTCCCACCAGCCCATTCATGCAATCCTTCTGCATTAGAATCATAGAATCATAGAATAGTTGGAGTTGGAAAGAACCTTAAGATCATCCAGTTCCAACCCCCCTGCCATGGGCAGGGACACCTCACACTAAACCATGTCACCCAAGGCTTTGTCCAACCTGGCCTTGAACACTGCCAGGGATGGAGCATTCACAACTTCCCTGGGCAACCCATTCCAGTGCCTCACCACCCTTACAGTAAAGAGTTTCTGCCTTATATCCAATCTAAACTTCCCCTGTTTTAAGTTTTAACCCGTTACCCCTTGTCCTGTCACTACAGTCCCCAATGAACAGTCCCTCCCCAGCATCCTTATAGGCCCCCTTCAGATACTGGAAGGCTGCTATGAGGTCTCCACACAGCCTTCTCTTCTCCAGGCTGAACAGCCCCAACTTCCTCAGCCTATCTTCACACGGGAGGTGCTCCAGTCCCCTGATCATCCTCGTGGCCCTTCTCTGGACTTGTTCCAACAGTTCCATGTCCTTTTTATGTTCAGGACACCAGAACTGCACACAATGCTCCAGGTGAGGTCTCACAAGAGCAGAGCAGAGGGGCAGGATCACCTCCTTCACCCTGCTGGTCACGCTCCTTTTGATGCAGCCCAGGATACGGTTGCTTTCTGGGCTGCGAGCGCACACTGAAGCCGGCTCATGTTCATTTTCTCATCGACCAACACCCCAAAGTCCTTCTCTGCAGGGCTGCTCTGAATCTCTTCTCTGCCCAACCTGTAGCTGTGCCTGGGACTGCTCTGACCCAGGTACAGGACCTTGCACTTGGCATCATGCCATCAGCCTCATCCAAGCAGAGAGGGCCCGATTTCCATCATAGCAACTTTCATGCAGACACCAGCGTAGGATAAAATGCTGTCATTTGCCATTTATCTATTGCTTTCTTGTTATGGGGGAAATACATCTGTTACATAGAACCCTGGTTAACACAGACCAGCTCTAGAGCTTTAGTTTCAGCAGTCTAGTTCTCAGCTCCAGAGGACCCCAAACTAGTCTCCCAGTGTAACACCCCAAGCAAATGGTCCAGCTGTCAAAGAAGTCTTCACTTGGATTGTCCAAAGCACAGAAGAAATGGGGGTGTGATGTTGGTTGGTTAGTTTGTTTGGTTTCCTGGTTGGTTGGTTTTTAACACTTGCACCAAATAAATTGCTTACCCCAGGAGGTTGGGCCTGCAGAATTTCCACAGCTTCAGCATCATTCAGGCCAAGCTGCAGCCACACAGGGTGAGTATGGAGGAGCTTGTCCAATATGCTTAGCTTGTTGGATAGGCTGTCATATCCGGAGTCCCGGGGGCAGCTTTTTACATCATTTTTCTCAGAGACATTATCCATGTTCTTTATTAGACTGTGGGGAGAGGAGAAACAACAACAGCAAAAAAAAGGATCAGATATGCTAACCTTCTATAAACTCTCAGTCAAACAGAGTCAGCGCAAACCTTATGGCATTGCTACACTCTGTACTGATATTTCTCCTACTGAGAATTCATATAATTGGTATACACAAGAATTCTCATATCCATAAGATTTTTCTTTCACTTGTCCTCAGTTTAACAGCTAGCTCCACCAGCCCTGTCATCTTCACAGCTGCATATACATATTTGCCTCCCTCTGCTAAAGATTCTTTATTACTGCTCTTAATTCCTTTGGCTCTGAATTGACTTCTATGTGAGGAATAAAGGCTAAGCTAAGTGTGGATGTGGCAAACTAATGTAAGGTTAAAATTTATTTAGAATCATAGAATAGTTAGGGTTGGAAAGGACCTTAAGATCATTTAGTTCCAACCCCTCTGCCATGGGCAGGGACACTTTATGCTAAATCATATCACCCAAGGCCTCGTCCAACCTGGTCTTGAACACTGCCAGGGATAGAGCATTCACAACCTCCCTGGGCAACCTATTCCAGTGCCTCACCACCCTAACAGGAAAGAATTTCCTTCTTATATCCAACCTAAACTTCCCCTGTTTAAGTTTTAACCCGTTACCCCTTGTCCTGTCACTACAGTCTCTAATGAAGAGTCCCTCTCCAGCATCCCTATAGGCAGCTAAAGTTACTGCTCAATTCAGTAATGAAGTCCAGTTCTTGGAGGCTAAAGATACTTGTTATGAATTAAAAATACAAATAAACTGAATAGTTTGGGTACTCCCTTTGTTATGCAAAACTTCACCATCATTTATATAATACAGAACACCCAACATGATTGCACATGTGTTGCAGGTTCAAATTCCTCCTTTTTGAGCTAGAAGTACATCCTGTGATTCTTTCTCTAGTAACTTCTGGTACTGGAAGAAGAGTTACTCTGGTAACAGCTTCCGGGTGGCAATATTTGAGCATAGATAAGAACCATCCTGCAAGCTCAAGACCTGACTCTCAGAGATGTCAGGTTTAGCAGCTGAATTCTCCCTACAGAGCTTTTCTGGTAGAAAACAGGCTCTGAGCAGCAGCAGGCAACACAGCTGTATTTCCCCACTCCAAACTGTCTTGCAGCTCCTCTGAACTGCTTGTTCTGGACAGGCAATAAGCATCATTAACACCATTTACCATCTTCATTATGCCTGCTATTTTATCCCAGGCAAGTGGGTAGAAACTTCACAAGCACAGAAACACTGAATACTTACAAACACACACACATGAACAACCCAGAAGAACAATCCAAACCAAAAAACCAACCAAACCCCACCAACCAATCAACCTAAAGCCCAGACAACCAAACTGCCTTTCTATAGCTTTGGTCAGCAGCTTAAGGCATCTTTAGACACAGGCCTAGAGAGGAAAGTAAATGAGGTAGAGAACTTTCACTGCATGATCAGGTCAGAATAGGCACAATCATTCAAATCTTTCATTACCTGGATCAGTTATCACTACCAGATTGTCTGTGTGCTGCTCCCTTCCTTTTTCTCCTCTTTCTCTTTTTGCTTATTTGTGATGTATTGCCTTTTAGATTTGCAAGGCATCTAAAATGCAGATGATCTTTCCTCCCTAAGCATTAAAAGCTGTTAGCAACTGTCAATAGTCTCCAAGCGGCCTAAAATAACACAGAAACATGCTGTGTGCAGAAGGGAAGTAGTGTTTACAATGTCAGTTATGACTGGGCTCAAACTGCCACAGTACAAATCCTGGTTCCCCTTCTAATTAGAGTTTCAACAGAACCTAATGTTGTAATGTACCAATCTCCACAAAAGTCAAATCATGAATCACAAAAGTGTAATCATGAACTGTATCTCCAGTAAATATTGCTCAGAAACTTTCCACTCACCTTCAGAGCCATTTAGCAAAGTGAAAGTTATGCATGGACACTGGCTGCAGGTTTAACTATACGTAACTTATTTCCACTCCTTGGTCTAGCGGTGGAAACTAAACACATTGCAGAGGGAAAGTGGCTGAAAAGGAAAAAAAATTTGCCTACAAAAGAAAGTTACATTATATGCAAAAGAAGATGCACGACTGGTATCAGCTGTAAGGCCTGGCACAGCTTGCTACCACAGAACAACCTAAAGCAAGTAAGAGTTTGCATGTGTACGTAGGGTCACAGTGTTCCTCTTCGGTCCGGCTGGCTTAGTGCTGTCGAACACACCCAAACCATTATAAATTGTAAGACTCATATGAATAAGGAGCTGTTGGGTGTTTGAAAGCTCCAGGTACTTTTACACAATCCCTCCCACTTGCCGAGACCTGGGGAAGAACCTTACTGACCTACATACACAGGCACCTCCTTGTTGAAGCTGCTTCTAACCCCTCCAGATATAAGCAAAGATGATGAGTACCTGATCATGAAGAGACTTTCTGCCTCTCCTAAATTCTACTCATTTAAATGACCCCAGTGCACTGCAGCTAGAGCAGTACTTGTATGTCGACTGCAATGCACAGGAAGGTGAACTAGGAACAAATGACACTGAAAAAAAATAGTTCCTATCCAAATAATAAAGGAAGAGGCAGAGAGAAAAAAAAAAAAAACAGATCTGGTGACCTCTGGCAAGAACATAGCTTGGCAAAACCATGTCTGGCAAACCATACACAACCTATCAGAAGCCACTTGCTAAGGTCCAGGTGGTAATTACAGGAAGACCATTTGCAATGGTCTAGCACCCCTGAGCATCACAGCCTAAGTCTGTTGTTTATTCTTAAACTATTTTCATTAATGATTCGGGCACTAGCCACACAGTCAAGCCCTGACACACAGGAGCGCTTGAAACCTGTCATGTCTTAGACTGTAAAATTATTTGGGACTGGGATGTGTGTGTAATTTCTCTGGAAACAATAGCATGGAAAGAAGAACCATTCACATTCCCCGTGATCACATGAGAACGTGTAAGAATCGTGTACAGAATAATAAGTTGCTGTAACTAAACCGCTAATCAAATATGCTGCATATTATGCAACAACTCAATTCCTCTCCTGGTTTTACTTTTAGTTTGGGGGTTTTTGTTTGCTGGGGTTTGTGTGTTGTTGGGAGGCTTTGTGTGTGTGGTTTGGGTTTGTTTTCTCTTTTTTTGTTTCTTTTTAAATGATTCCCAAGAAAAAAAAACAATCTAACTGGGTCACATAAACTCCAAATCAAAACACAAATCAGCCTCCACAGATGGGCGACTTCGATGCAGGGGTGCTACACTGGTTCCTCTCCAGTGGGAGAGGAGTTTCAACACAACTCACAATGAATTGAAGAAAACACATGATTCATGCAAATTTCCTTATATTTGAGAGAACCTGCGTGTGGGAAGTAAACAGAGGTAACTGCCAAGATAAACAATGCTGTGTTGCATCCCAATTAGACTCGGCTCACAGTAAAAAAGACAAGGAATGGGTTGAAGCCTGTAACCAGAATGATCCTATCCCTCATACCCAGAAGACTGGAACATTACACCTCAATCACATATCTATGAAGTAAATGCTCCTGCCCTCCTGCTCCTACAGCAGTTTCCTTTTGGTCTCTCAAATCCTACCTATGCCTCTTGCTGTAACATTGCAAAACATGAACTTCTGACATTTCTCCCAATTTTTTGTGTGACTTGGGACACTGAGTCTATCTGCTCCCTGCAGCTACCATCAACTTCTCCAGCCTCCTGCACTGACAGACACTGGCCTCAGAAATGGACTTTTCTCTCTTTGGGATTACAGACACAGTGAAGGTGCATCCAGCTTGCACGCGTATCCTGTCAGGATGACAGATACAGTTCCATGGGTTTGCTGGGTTGAACTAAGCCAGCTGCTATAGGGGTTACAAACACACACAACCCTCTGTGGAGGAACTTGCCCACCCTTCTGAGGGCATGAGAGGAGTTGCAGGAACCATTAAGCAATACAGTCCACTCCTACGAAGGCTGGTTATCAGCCCAAATGAAAGAGCAACCCTGGATTTAGCCTATCATCCCAGATGCTCTCAGCCACGAGGCGACGGGTGACAGTGAGAGACCAGGTCGGATACTGTAATGAAAATAAGGACTAACTTGAACTTGCATGTGTCCACACTTCCTCACTTGATTTTTTGCCTCTGGTTTTAGGGTCCTTGCATACCTTGATGTTACCTAGCAGGGAGTAAGAAAGTGAGGGGAGGTCTGCTCTTTGCCCATGGCAGCAGAGACGCAACTTAGCAAGCCTTGCTGCCAACTCTACCACGGTGGCAAAGGCTTGCAAAACACAGTTCTGTGTCCAGATTCACTGCTTTCCCACTCCACTGGTACTCAGCAGTGAGGAATATTCCTCTTGTTCCTTTCCCAGTCACAAGGGCAAAGAGAACATCAACAAGCGTATTCCCTCCACTATCATTCACAAAGACAACAGATACACAGGAGTCCTGGAGCCCTCAAGGGAGACCAAGTACCTCCTAAGAGACCATCTGGATGCCACCAACCATGTCACGTGCGCTCCCCTATCCTACATTGGCCTGGGCTGCTGCTGCATGCAGATCTCTAGTTACTTTTCAAAGGTCTCTCACTGGTACAGCGTGGGTCAGAAATTTATCCCATTTATGCCCTTTTCTCACAGCACTTCCCATTTGCACAACTGAGATGTGTGTCTGTGCTGGGAAAAAGTCCAAGTATTAAACACCATGGGATATTGAAACTGATGGCGTGAGCATCCCACTTTAAAAACAATTTTACAAGCCTCTTTTTTGCCTGGCTTTATATGCTTAGAAGCCAAATTGCAGGCACAGTTACTTGAAGCATTCTCAATATTACTTAGGCCATAGATGCAAAAAAGTGGAGACAATCCAAAATATATAAATGAGGAGTATAAATCTGACAGTCACCAGATAACCACAACCCTCTTCTCCCTAAAAAACAAATCACCAAAACCAACAACCCCCCCCCCCAAAAAAAAAAAAAAAAAAAAGAAAATCAAAAACTAAAGCTGCATTCATGTGATTTCATGTACTTATTTTTCTGAATACAGTTGGGAGCTCTTGCAACCACTGCCTTTCTACAACTGTTCTGGAAGCATGAGGATATATCCTAAGGTGAAAAACGTGCAAGGAAAATATACAGTCCTCTTAGCTCCAATTTCTCTAGATGCAAATCCAAATGTCACATCAAGATGCCGACTTCTGCAAAGCAGAACACACAATAATAAAAACAACCTACATCAAACACAAGGTTTTAAATTAACTACAAAGAAATAAAGCTGTGACAGTAAACACATCCTTGTGAGGAGTCTAATGAAAATAACTCTGTAAAACCTTAGCTGCAGTTACTGTAACCTTGCTTTGTAGTTCTAGATAAGCAAAATATATCAGTGCACCACTAATTACATAATTTATAGAAACTTTGATACAATTTCTTCCTTACACAGAAGCACACAGTTCAGAATTATGTAGTCACAAAAAAAAATTGACCCCAATTCATTTATTCAGATTTCATATTTTACATTTATAATCTTAAAAGTGACAAAAGAATGTGTATCTCTTAACTGGATGGCTATTAATATGAGATTTAATTCAGTTAGTTGTGGAAATTGCATAATTCACTTTATGTCAGCTTTACTTACATATTTTAATCAAAATATATTTTGCACTTGAAATTAACATAGTTAAAAACAAACAAACAAACCGTTAAAAAAAAAATCAATAAAAATATTTCTTGGATTTGTAAAGGGAGTGGAGGGAGTTAATAGACTGTTTCCAGCTAAGTGTTCCCCCAAGATTTTGAAACCAGTAGATCTTAGTCTTTCCTGCATTTGGTATATTCAAAGACACAAAAAGCCTTTCCTTAACTGAAAATTAACTGATGATCATTGAAATTAATTAGATGAATCCCCTGAAATGGAGAAAGTGTCCTTCCCAGCCCTGTAAAAGAACTTTCATAAGCTTTAAAACTGGAATAATGTGTAACCAGGAGCACAGTCAAGGACTTAAAATTAACTACTGTCTTATGTTCTTTACCACTTGGGCAACAAAGGTGCAGCCCGATGTTTTATTTAAATAATTTAAATACATAGTGTAGTAAGTTTTAGCACAGAAAGAAAAAACAACCATAAACCCACAGATGTAATTCTAAATAGCAATTTCCCACTTCATTAACTCTTGAAGAACAAAGCCTACCAGCTCCAGAGCTGCCCAGACTGTGCAGGTCAGATGTAACAGAATACCTAGAATCATAGAATCACAGAATAGTTAGGTTTGGAAAGGACCTTAAGATCATCAAGTTCCAACCCCCCTGCCAATGGGCAGGGACACCTCACACTAAACCATGTCACCCAAGGCCTCGTCCAACCTGCATCAGTTGCTTTCCTCTTGCAGCACGTATTTCAACAATAATTAAAAAAATATGTTCTCTTGTTAACACAATGATTAAGAATACTAAATATCCCCCAGATGTCAATTTAACAGACACTGCCCATCAAGCACAACAGCCACAGCAGAGGCAAAATGCTGGGGTCCCACTATGCCCATTTAAAGGTGCAAGTTTAAGACTAAAAATTTCCACAGTCCACTCTTATGCAGCATGACCTGTTTTGAAAAGCCAGAACTGATCTGCTCTGTAATATGTATCTCAAATCATTATAAGGTTAAGGAAATGCCCCCATCTACTTAATTTTTTTATGTGCAAGTTGCACATAAATGAACTTAAATACACATAATCCACATCAGCATTAGCTCATATTAGTCAATATTTTATTTCCCATCCTGAGAACATAAACCGTGTTATTGTATGATGAATCTTCACAGAGCAATGGACATTTTTAGCCTTTACAGCATGAAAGCAAAGCTCATTGCTATAGACAATGGGAATAACATTAGTAGTTTCCTGCTTTAGACATTCATCAGTATCCAAGGTCTGTAACAAGGAAGTAGAAGTGAAGTTCAGTTGCTTTTAGAAGATACTAAGGCAGATACAGAGAACAACTGAATCTCTGGGTGCTCCTCCTGCAGAAGGGCAAATTCCTTGAAGCAAGAGCAAGAATACCTACACCCCTTATGTTGTTAGGATGAAAAGTGCTAGGACATAAGCCACCCAAGAAGAGAACACAATGAAGACATTCCTGTTACGGTACAGCTCCAGGAACTATGAAAGGAAAAAAACAAACCAAAAATATTTTAATCACCTTTGCAAATCAGCTGATTCATCTTCCACTGTGAGATCTGTCTGTACCATCTCCTGTTTCAGTTCTCCGATTTCTGAGGCAATTGTGTCAATGAGCTAGAAAGGGACAAAAATAGTATGACGTCAAGTGAGTGGAAGAGGCGTGGAAAAGCAGCCCGGGCAAGCGTAGTCACCAGAGATTACAAACCTTTTCTTTTTTAAACTGCATCCTATTTGGACTTCCCCTTCCAAAGAAAAAGTAATGGTTGAGGCCACTTATAATCACTCTTGGAGGAAGAATAATTCTCATTTTCTGCCAGTACAAAACCTTCCAGCTAGCTTCTTGATTTAAATATATTAAATCTGCAGCCTCAACATATACAACAGCCTAAAAGAAGTAAATGATTTGATCATTTTCAGGATTTGTTTCCTCAACAAGTACAATTAGAAGAGTTCCATCTGCAAGAGTTATTTCAGAAGGGATGCTAAGCCAGCATTATGACATTGTAGAGGATGAAAACTAACAAAGAAAGAAGGAAAGAGTGGCTGCTTTTCACATTAGGACTCAGACTGCACTTGAGCAGAACAACTCTAATTAAAAGAGTTGCTGCCCTGTAACACTTCAGCTCAGGTGGAACTCAATCCCCATTTTGGACAAGTGTAGGACCTCATTTTTGAAGTGGGTGAGATTAGCACTAGGGCTCTAACCCAAGGAACATAGGATTTCCTAGCCCAGTGTCTGGGAAATGTTTTGTTGAGCAGAAACCAACTATGAAGTTGGCAAAGCATCCTGTCTAGGACATTCTTTGCAGCAATTGCATCAAGTTTGCTTGACACACCACACCATGGCAGTTTATAAGCCCTGGCAGTGTCCCCTCTCCTGCCTGTAGTAAAACCTTATGAGAAGGTTTGCAGTGATGCTGTCTCCCCTACCACCACCCCTGCACCTCAGAGTAAACACACACAATTCCTGGCAGATGAAGTAAAACCAGCTTTCCAGCCAAAGTTAGAACAGTCTTCATAGTCATTCACAAGACATAACCCTGGATCCTATTACTGCTAGGTAGCTCAGTACAGCAGTGTTTTCGAAGTACTACAGACAATACTTTCCTATTTTGCTATTTATTGAAAGTTTTCCTCTATCTCAGGAATTCATAGCCTCCTTTGCTGTGCAGCACTATTCTGATCAATTCAAGAGTTTCAGTGTCTGCTTATAACAGGCCAAGTCCATTAAGTGAAAAATTACATCCATACCCTGGGCTTCTAGTCTACAAAGAGCTTCCACCTGCTGACATTCAAACATCCTGAGTCACCGCAGGAAGATGTGAGCAATGCCTTCCTGACCATGACCAAGAGCAGCAGGAGGAAACTGTGCTGCCCTGAAGGAGCAGCCTTGGACCTCACCACAGCACCCAGCACCCCCATGAAACAGCATCTCAAAGAAAGAGCCACCAAGTGTCCTGCTAGGAACAGGTAAACTCATTCCTCCTTTTGTATAAGGGATGAATGCACCCTCCACACCGGCTTTACATGGTGAAATATATACTTGCCACTGCTGTTAAATGAGCCTCACCAGAAAGCCATCACATCACCACATGCCTCTGGTAGTGGCAATGGGCAGCAGCATCACCTCAGAGGGAAGATTTGACCTGGGTGCTCAAAGAGTGCTCTAGCCAGGACATGACATTCTGCAGATCACACTGCATTGGTTTTTGTCTTTTAAAGCCTCTACCACCTTAGCAGCAGCATCCTCAATACATTTATTCTCATAATCCTTTGAAACAATACAGCTGCAATTCTCACTGACCTGATGGAGGGGAAGTTTCATGCAATGATGCGCTGCCCCCAGGCAGGGAGGTGCCACCTATTCCCTCAGGCTGGCTTGGCTGTTCCTCTAGCTCTGTTAACTGGTGCAGCTTGCTAAAAGGTTGGAAGACTTTTCCACTTCGTATTTTGGTTAGTTTCCTGCTGGCTTAATGACCTGAACCTAATTTCTGAGGGGTGCAGACAAGCTCCAGAACAGATGCCAGGAAACAGAGGAAATCCCCAGGCTGGGAGTATGTCTGCCCGTTTCAGCGAGTCACTATATCCCATCTCCAATATGAAATCATGCCCTTTTGCTCAGCCACTCCAGAAACAGCCCAGGGATTTGGGCTCTTTGTGCCAACAGAGAACCTATGTCTCAGTTTAGGCACCCCAAACTAGTCAGTAATTGGATCAGCCACCCAAAACTCTGCAATCTGACCAGGATGTTGCTGGAATTCAAGCCATTCATGTCTTCCAGCCATCTACTCAGCAGCAGGAAACATGCTTCGGGGCTGACAGTTACAGTAAAAATATTCAGTTATAAGTACCTGCTAAATTTCTCATTCATTATTGGTTTTGCTAAGTGCAATGAAGTAGTCAAATGCAGCTATACAGGTTTAATAAAAGGAACATCACTGATGCAAGTCTTATTATGCCTCTACAGCTCTTGTAGCCTTCTTATTCCTTACGGTGCTGCTGAAGCTGTTCATTTTAGTTCCTTAAAACAGCTCTTAACTGCTCAGCACAGTCTTCTGGTTGCCTTTTTTTATTCCCTTATCCTTCACCTTTACCTACATATCCTGGCATACACCTCACCACTTTCCTGCCCTGTATTTTTCATCGTCCATTCAGAAGTGACATGTTTGAACTTGGTCCCTTTTGCAAGTATGCAAACACGAGACTTGCAAATCTTAATTTACTTCAGTGCCAGGAAATTGAACTTTCAGATTAAAAAGGACTGGAGGCAATATCCCCTTCCCAGCCACACTGGGCACCAGGTTTCCACCTTCCATATTAGCCTCCAAGCAGTAGGTTTCTTACATGAAATCCTCCCAGTCTCCCCAGCAGCTGAATGAGTAAAGTGGAATTCATTCTCTGCTGTCTGTTGTGCAGTTTCTAGTATTTTCAGACCTCCTAACCTCCCACCTACTGCAGTAAGGTAGCATGCAGTCTTTTCTTCCTGCAGCAACTCTCTGCTGCTGTTAAAACCTTTCCAAAGTTGCACCTGAACACAACTGAGAGCTGAATCATGACCAGATTACAGCCTTTTTTCTTTTCCTACCAGATAGCTACAAAGGCTCTAACACGGTCTGTGGAGTCATGAACAAGCCATGTCATGAGCAGAACTGCCTTATGTGCTTCATCCTGCAGTAATGGCCAAAAAAATTATCGTTCCTAATAAATGAAGCAAGGCTCAGTTTTCGGTTTTAAATTGCAGCATTCCCTAAAGATGCTTCATATTCACTATGAGAGTGTGAAATTTTTCAAGCACTAAGTAGTCACAAATATGGGCAATTTAGCCAGCTGTAAATACATTAGGGCTTCTGGTCTTGGCTCGCCTGGAGCAAGGTGACAGGAGGAAGTCACCACGAGTCAGCTACCAGCACACAATGTGAGTCAGCACCTTGAGTCTCATTATAGATGGCAACCGATTCAGTGATCTGCAACTATATTTGAGAGTTTAAAATATGAACTTCTGACAGAAATCACTATCTGAAGCTTAATATGTTATTAAACTATTCAGAGATGTAATTGCTAATGAAACAGGCCTAGTGTAGCTATGAGCTCTGTAACCTGCAATATTGAATAAGGTCAGCAGAGCAGCCTTTTCACTGCATTAGCCAAAACCTACTCCAGTGCTACATGGACTGGTCACCCTATCTGATACCCTGCTGCAGGGTCTGATGGAGGGGATCACAAAGGGTCCAGAACAATCACCCCCACCCTCAGCTCCTTTCCATTGCATTGCATCCTTCCACTGGGGCATGGTAAAACCTAAGGCCACTGACACAAGCATCTCAAAGACAGTCAATCTCAGCTGGAATTGACCACCTATTTATTTTCAAATGATTATTGTTAAATCACCAAAAGAGATTATGCCACTTCTGCTTGGCTACAGCAGCAGGATTTGTGCACAACAACTGGCAGAAGCTGTAAAGATTGCAAGGGGAGACTAGCAGCTAGCTGGAGGCATGCAGGCACCAGGTATTGCAAGAAGCAGCATGGGAATGATATGCTTCTGCTTCAGACCGAAAGAGGTAATGGCAGAAATGGGGGCAACCCTCTGTCACATTAGCAGCTGCTTTTGAATCCTAAGTTGCCAACATCACAACCTGGGCTTCTTTCCCTACAAGATTTCCCACACTGGCAACTGCATGAAAGCTCAGCTGCTGTTCCTCATGGACCAGCTACAGCAACAGGATGAATAAGCTCCTCTTCATGGGCAGGATCACCTCAGTCTTTGCACCTGCAAGATCAATTGCACCCATAAAGGACCACTCTCTGACACATCTACAGAGATGGGACACATCAGGGATCGGTGTTGGGACCGGTCTTGTTTAACATCTTCGTCGCTGACATGGGCAGTGGGATTGAGTGCGCCCTCAGCAAGTTTGCTGATGACACCAAGCTGTGTGGTTCGGTTGATACCCTGGAGGGAAGGAATGCCATCCAGAGGGACCTCAACATGCTTGTGAGGTGGGCTGATGCCAACCTCATGGAGTTTAACCATGCCAAGTGCAAGGTCCTACACCTGGGTGGGAGCAATCCCAGGCACAGCTACAGGTTGGGCAGAGAAGAGATTGAGAGCAGCCCAAGGAGAGGAACTTGGGGCTGATGATTGATGAGAAAATGAACATGAGACGGCTTCAGTGTGTGCTTGCAGCCCAGAAAGCAACCGTATCCTGGGCTGCATCAAAAGGAGCTTGACCAGCAGGGCGAAGGAGGTGATCCTGCCCCTCTGCTCTGCTCTTGTGAGACCTCACCTGGAGCATTGTGTGCAGTTCTGGTGTCCTCAACATAAAAAGGACATGGAACTGTTGGAACAAGTCCAGAGGAGGCCATGAGGATGATCAGGGGCTGGAGCACCTCCTGTATGAAGACAGGCTGAGGAAGTTGGGGCTGTTCAGCCTGGAGAAGGCTGCTTGGGGACTTCATAGCAGCCTTCCAGTATCTGAAGGGGGGCTATAGGGATGCTGGGGAGGGACTCTTCATTAGGGACTGGAGTGATAGGACAAGGGGTAACGGGTTAAAACTTAAACAGGGGAAGTTTGGATTGGATATAAGGAGGAAATTCTTTCCTGTGAGGGTGCTGAGGCACTGAAATGGGTTGCCCAGGGAGGTTGTGAATGCTCCATCCCTGGCAGTGTTCAAGGCCAGGCTGGACAAAGCCTTGGGTGACACGGTTTAATGTGAGGCCTCCCTGCCCATGGCAGGGGGGTTGGAACTTGATGATCTTAAGGTCCTTTCCAACCCTAACTATTCTATGATTCTATGATTAAGTGGCTCACAGGCCAACAGTTTGCACAACAAAAGAGTTTTCTAGCATTTTTCTCTGAAAAGTATAGAATAGGAGCTCTCCACAAAAGCATCCGGGGCTTTCAGACACCACCTTAACATCTCACCCAAGGCTTCATCCAACCTGGCCTCTTGTTCACTTATACCTAAAGGCTAAAACATGGCAGCGCGTCTTCTGATGCTTTCCAATACCCTATTTTTTTTTTTAACTTATTTGTAGTCATTTTTGTATAGCTGCCATGTTTGGCCTCTTTAACACAACTGCCCTTTACATCTTTGTCTGGGAAAGCTACTTGCTTGCACAAAATTAAAGTTCTTGGGGAAAAAAATTATTTAAATATGCATTTTTACTTATAAACGCTTTAAATCAGAACAGCATAAGGCAAGTGCTGCAGAACAGCTTTATATTGAAAACACTGAAATCTTAATGCTTTTTAATTCGTATGTCTGCCTTGAAGAGAACTTGCGCAAAGCTGTCTTTCCTAAGAGGATTTTTTTCTGTGTTTAGAAAAAATGCTAAAGAGAAATGAAACAAAATGGCACATTTCAAATGTTTCAAGTGGTCTTACGCTCACATTCGCTCCTACCGGCTACATTTCTTGGGTATACTACATAACCCCCATGACCTACCAAGTCTATAGAACAGAGCACGCTCCCCACCCACCGTGACAGCAGGTACTACACCTGAACCAAAACACTGATCTTTAGGAATTAAAATCTCATTTTTTTAAATAAACTGTCAATACTTTCTGCAAATGAAACTCATTTTCCCCAAATTCTTTTTTATGTTAAAAAAAAAAAAAGAAGAAGTTACTCTTCTCCTGATTTAAAAAAAAAAAACGCCAAAAACAAACAGTCTTTTGGAGTTGCACCATTTGGGTATTCTTGCAATTAACTGACAAACATTGTTACAACAGCACCTGACAAATCATTTACTATCAAATAACATAACATGTACTCATGATTTTGACAATTTCTGAAGTATTTAGGAGCAAGATATTTCTGGTCAACAAGCACTGTATGTGACGCATCATTAGCGTTACACAAGATAAGCTGTTAGTAATATGTCTCTACAAAATGCAGGAAGGATCCTCGGTGCGTACTGTTATTAGATCTAACCCTGAGGAAACAAGCAGCAGCAGAAGGCTGCCACCTATTCAGAGTGGGATGCCTACTTTGCTGGAAATAATGGGGAAACCTCACCCATTGACCAGTTGAAATCAAGAACATAAGAAGCAGTTTCCAAAGGAAAATGCAGCTGAAGTGGATGGATATATTTGTCAGAGGCTTCTGTTACTGTAAAAAAACATACACAAACCTCAAGGCTTAAAAAAAAAAATTGAAAAAATTGGCCACAGATGATATAGGACCATTGAAACAGTTATTACCATGCTATGCTACAGAAATAAGACGTTTACGTGAAAATAAATGTTTGCAAGTATGACACCTTCTCAGGTGATGTACTATTTAATATTAGAAAAAACCCTGAAAGTAAAGGGAGACCTTATATAACATAACAAACTGACATTTTTGTGTTAATGTTTTTCCTTTGGAGTTTACTTCTGATAAAGCACTGTTTTGCAAGTTAAAAAGAAAGTACAATACAACCACTGTAAACCCAAGTAATAATTATGACTCTGCATGAATTCACATAGCAGCTCAGTACAGTATTCCATAGCCAAACCCATCCTAAACATTAGATTGCCACAAATACTCATATACTGTTTACATTCCTAAAATCCATGAAGGAAATAATGAAATGCAAAATCTTGAACCACAATGTTTTCTTTCATAATGTTTAACGCTATGCTTATTGTCAACTGGTTATTTGTTCAATAAGATTGATCACAGCTTTCAGTAGCTGGCAGGGGTGACAGCATCATTCCTACACAGAGACCAAACATAACTCAGCTCACCAGTGCTCTCTCCCCAGAATACATATATTTGATTGTCATATATGCTCTGTCTATACATGCATCACTGCTGTGCATCAAAGTACATGCCCAGGACCAGACACAGACCCGTGTTTCCCTCAGAAGGCCAGCAGAGCCATGGTCTTGCTCATCCAAGTAATAAAGTTCCCTAGTCCCAAGAGGAAGACGGGTGGCTTTGATTTGTTGTCCATTTCAGGACATTTTTAGAAAAATCACCCATCCATCACTGCATGGCAGCCAACTTCCTGGGTTTTGTGCTGAAATGTAAACAGGCTTGTACAGAGAATTACCAAAACCGCCATCTTTCATGCAGGATGTTTCCAAGCCCTGAGATTTACAACTGATAAAGAGGAAAAGGTAAGATCAGGGCTTCCAATCTGGCAAGGGAACACAGGCTGAGGAGAGCAAGGATTAGTATCAGACTGGACAAATGAGCCTCAGCACTTCCCACCCCCCTTCCTGTCAGCATCGCATCTTTCATTCTTACCAAAGAGGATGCAGGTCTCTAGAATCACATCTTTTCCGTTGTGTCTTGATAAGCAGAGCATAGCAACCCTCAAAAGAGCACCCTGTGCAATGAGATAGCCAAGTGCCAGAGATTAGCTAAACTGGGAATGCTATTTCTGGACTTCTTGCTGGATTGAACACAATCAAATATTTTGATACATGGCTGCAATTTCTGGTTATTCTGCACAGTGAGCTATGGATTCTCAAGACCACTAACAATACTGTCTTATTCTTCAGTAAGCAACAAAGCTTTGCCTGATGTTTGATTTTGGGACAGGAGAGCATTAGTGGTGTAAAACCTCTGATGCCAGTTCAGTAAAGACTGGAACATTTGGATGACAATGAGGATGGTTCAGTAAAAAGCACATTTGTCAGAGACATATATTCAGTTCCTTGCTATACCACAGACTCCCTCTGTAACCACTGGCAAGCTATTCAGTTCCAGAATTGCCCTAGCCTAACTCCATCTTCGCTTAATTCTTTCAGTACTTGCTAACTTTGAGCCTTCATCAATTGCAAGGTATGAAGAGAATTCAGCCATAAAACTGCAGACCTTTGCTCTTCATCAAATTGGGAGAATCCTGTTTTCCGGGTGTACCAACAGTCAAAAGAATGAACATGAAAAAGAAAAAAAAAACCAACCAAACAAACAAACAAAAAGAGCTGGATGGAAGCCCCAGCTTCAGCAATGGGAGCTATTTAAGAGCCAGAAGGAAAAGTTTGAGTTTCCCACTGTTATTTGTCAATGAATTTTCTCGTAAACATTGCTGGGAATGGTAAGATACTCTTTATGAGGACTTAAGTGTCCTGTGAAACTGCATACCAATATGCTAAAGGTTTCTGGGGTAACTGTAAAGTAACAAGAACAACATGAGAGCAACATGCAGAAGTACACTACAGTCTGTCCATCTGGATGGGCATACTGAAGTACAGGTCAGCACGGGTAAAAGGCTGTAATTTTAAGCACTACATCTCCAAAACACAGACAGACCTGGCAAATTCAAATAAGTTAAAATGAGAACATCTGATGTACCAAGAGTTTTCTTTGCTCACCCATCCAGCAGTAGCAAACGTAACTGCTGCCACAATTTTATAAACGTGGGGGGAGGAAAAGGAAGAGAAGGCAATTTCACTGTATACAAAGTGTGCACACACACACACTGGATACACAGGCTGCCTCCAGTCTCCAGTCTGACGCTGTAGTTTCAGAACAGTGGTCCAACAGTGCAGCTTCTCAGGGATTGTGAGAGGCCTGAAAACATAGCTTCAAGGCATATTTTATTCCCACTGTTCTTCAGACTATTCCCCTGCCAGGCTGTCCTTAGGAAAATTTAGGACAACCTTAGTTTCTTAATTCACAGTGTTTCTTGTGGCTTTCCAAGTCTGGTGTCTCGAAATTGCTCAGGTATACTGCATTCCTAATCATTCCAGGTAACTGCAACCATGACACCATAAACAGCAGGCACACAAAATAATTATTCCAGCATCTATTTTCCACATAGAACTACTCACACAAGGAGATACCAAGGCTTCAGAATCTGACACTGGCACTCGCTTACAGTCCTCCCACTGACACCATTTAGCACAGGGGAAGTGATAACCTAAAAATACTCCTCATATTTGTCCAACCCTAACTATTCTATGATTCTATGAACTGAGACAGTTTCTTACCACAGTCTGGAAATATGACCATTCTTCCTCTACGGCTTTGGAGTGGCATCAAATAGGGTTAATGTTTGTGCTTATGAGATATAAGAAAACTGAGTAGCAGCTCCTGCCACCAGAACACCCTGTTTATTGCTCACCACATGAAGCTCTAGGCAAGCCAAAGAGGAAAACACACTGTGGATCATTTGTATCCTAAAGATTGCCCTGGTAAGACTGCCTTAAGACAAAAAAAACATGCAACACATAAAGCAAACCCTTCAATGTGCTTGTGTGTCACTATAACAGTACTACAGAATCAGAGAATAGTTAGGGTTGGAAAGGACCTTAAGATCATCCAGTTCCAACCCCCCTGCCATGGGCAGGTACGCCTCACACTAAACCATCTCACCCAAGGCTCTGTCCAGCCCGGCCTTGAACACTGCCAGGGATGGAGCATTCACAACTTCCCTGGGCAACCCATTCCAGTGCCTCACCACCCTTACAGGAAAGAATTTCCTCCTTACATCCAATCTAAACTTCCCCCAAGTTTTAACCCGTTACCCCATGTCCTATCACTACAGTCCCTAATGAAGAGTCCCTCCCCAGCATCCCCATAGCCCCCTTCAGATACTGGAAGGCTGCTATGAGGTCTCCACGCAGCTTCTCTTCTCCAGGCTCAACAGCCCTGACTTTCTCAGCCTGTCTCCATACAGGAGGTGCTCCAGTCCCCTGATCATCCTCGTGGCCTCCTCTGGACTTGTTCCAACAGTTCCATGTCCTTTTTATGTTCAGGACACCAGAACTGCACACAATGCTCCAGGTGAGGTCTCACAAGAGCAGAGCAGAGGGGCAGGATCACCTCCTTCGCCCTGCTAGTCCACCTCCTTTTGATGCAGCCCAGGATATGGTTGGCTTTCTGGGCTGCAAGCACACACTGAAGCCGGCTCATGTTCATTTTCTCATCAACCAACACCCCCAAGTCCTTCTCTGCAGGGCTGCTCTCAATCTCTTCTCTGCCCAACCTGTAGCTGTGCCTGGGATTGCTCCCACCCAGGTGTAGGACCTTGCACTTGGCATGGTTAAACTCCATGAGGTTGGCATCAGCCCACCTCACAAGCGTGTCGAGGTCCCTCTGGATGGCATTCCTTCCCTCCAGGGTATCAACCGAACCACACAGCTTGGTGTCATCAGCAAACTTGCTGAGGGCGCACTCAATCCCACTGTCCATGGCAGCGACGAAGATGTTAAACAAGACCGGTCCCAACACCGATCCCTGAGGCACGCCACTCGTTACTGGTCTCCAGCCAGACATTCAGCCATTGACCACAACTCTGTGTGTGGCCATCCAGCCAGTTCTTTATCCACCGAGTGGTCCATCCATCAAATTGATCTCTCCAATTTGGAGCCAAGGATGTCGTGTGGGACAGTGTCGAACGCTTTGCACAAGTCCAGGTAGATGACATCAACTGTTCTACCCCTGTCCATCAGTTCTGTAGCCCCATCATAGAAGGCCAGCAAATTGGTCAGGCAGGATTTCCCCTTAGTGAAGCCATGCTGGCTGTCACCAAGCACCTTGTTGATTTTCATGCGCCTTAGCATGCCTGCCAGGAGAATCTGCTCCAAGATTTTGCCAGGCACAGAGGTGAGACTGACTGCTCTGTAATTCCCCGGGTCATTCATTTCCCCCTTCTTGAAAATGGGGGTTATATTTCCCTTTTTCCAGTCATCAGAATGAAGCTGCTAACACAGAAACTGGTCCTGCACGCAGCACCAGTGGCCATTATTACTCTCCGTGTGCTAAAGGCACTAGCCACCATGTGCTTGGTTCCCCTTTGAGTGTATTTCTCCCCTCTGGAACACACAGCCCTCCACCACTCCCCACCCCTCCCTGCATCCTTCCAGAGCATAAGGGTAAGATTCAGCCAGCAAAAGAACAGCATTTCTGTCCCAGGACAAACAGAGGGAATGGAAACAGCAACAGCTGAAATGTGTGGCACAGAACCAGTGAGGAGAATACAGTGCACTAGGAGCAGTAGAGGAGGCAGGAGCTAGGAATGGTCAGTAAGGTGGCAGCTGCTTGCCACTACGTAGAGCTTTGGCTGGTCAATCACATTTGTGGCAGTACTAGGAAAAGAAAACAGAATGCTTTGTCTTAATATAAGCTGTGATGGCAGCAGTTATTAGCATCTTTCACTGGAAGAAGTTACAGCAGGTGATGAATACTCTATGGGAAGCAATCAAGGCAAGTTAATTCAGTGCTCAGAAGCACCAATAAATTTTGATTGCTCCTCAGAGCAAATCCGTGCCTAACAAGACAGCCCTGTGACCCTGTCACTATATAAACAGCAAAATTCCAACGCAGAACAGAAAAGTTCAACACTGTATATTTAGCCTCAATTCCAAGCCCGTCTATGTGACAGTTTACTCTCTTTCTTGCATCAGAAAAATACACATACCCTCCTGGCCAGTGGTAGAACACCACAGCTTGATAGGTCAGCATACTTACAATACCATGGCACTGCCTGGAGACTGTTCTCCCTGTCCTGCTCTCTAGAAGCATATGGTGCTCACGGCTGTACTCACACAGTGCACATGAAGGCTTTATTAACTATATTTCACTTCAACTAACCATTTTTTTTCTGGAAGAAAATGTTAACTACAGTCTTCTCCACAATTAACTTTAGCACTGCCTCCAGAACTCCCCTACTGCATAGAAATAAAACAGTTAATGGGATTCAGTCATCTTGAAAACCATACTGATAACCTCTACTGCACCTCTGCTTTTTGCCATGCCAACCTGAAACACGACGGTTCTCCAGCATTACTGCATAAAGTCTTTCTCTGTCATATAAAACATGTTTCCACTTTCCCCTAGAAACCAGTAAGCTTACTGCAGTCCTGAAAGTCCTGTGACTGATCCTCCAAACCCTTAACAAACCTCACACAGAGCAGGAGGCTGAACAGAGAACACAATGACCCATGTTTATTTTGCAGTGTTCATGCCTGAGCCAAGCTGCTACAACTGAGCAAATCTGGAGCAGATCCTGTAAGTTAACCCTGCAGGAAATACTGGGAAAAAGCAAAATTAAGCCATGAAGTTCAATCCTTGACAGAAGTTCCCAGAGATGGAAGTGATTTATAACTATGCAGAAGCGAGAATGGTCACAGAAGACACACAAAACCCAATGACTGCAGGCAGTCAATCTGAACTATGTACTTTCTGATGAGGTTCTCCAGGTTCCACCTTCCAGCTGTGATGAGGTTAGCAGGACTAAAATTGAATGTTCATGACCAGGGAAAAATGCATTTCTAAAGAGTTCCAGGGAGTACCTGAAGGTGCTTCAACTAAGGGTTCTATCTCCCTACACCTCTGAGCACCACCTCAAGTCTGGAGAGGCCTCTGCCTGTACTCCCTGGGTGTTTCTCAGGGGCATAAGTTTTCCCAGGAAAGCACATGTTGCATCCTGCCTTCCCAGCCCCTTCAGTATATTGCCATGCATCAGCTGTACTCCATGATGGAAAGGAGCTGGGGGAAAACAGAAGGCTCACACCTGAAATGTATTTCTCACTGAAATGTGCTGCGTTAAGTGTGCTGTAAGCTACATGACATCTCAAAACTGCCCCAGAACACAGAAACACTACATGGAATTATTTCTGGTTTTTCTCTATGAGTACATCCATGCCAGAACAGAACTACTATATTTCAGTGCCTGTATCATCCAAGAAACTGGGCTGGTACCTTAGGGGAAGAATCATGAGAGCCCTTTAAAGTATGTAGACACCCAAAGACACAGACATCTGCCTTGCTGGGTTTTTGAGTGTTTGACTACAGTTAAGCACCAGCTTCTTGTTGGTTTTAACCAAGATACAGTTAGACTTTAAAAAAGCCAAGGAACTAAAACCTACAGACAAACCAAAACCACCAAAACACAAAATGGACCGAAACAGGCATTGAGAATACAAAGATAGTATTTTATGCATGTTCAGATTACACACAAACAAGGAGCCCCACCAGTTTTTCTTAAAATAGGCAAGGAGATGAAACCAATTTTCAATCCCAATAGTGGAAATTCTAAACCTGTACTGCAACTTTAAGTAACACACATCCAGTTTATGAGCGCTGCAATGCTTGTGCATAACAAAGCTTATGTTTGCAGCATTAGCAGCAAAGAAAGCCACAAGCTGTTTTACACTAAATATTCTATTCGGTATACAGGAAAACAATATACACATGAAGTAACTGGGTGATAATCTAGCCATAAATGCCACCTGTTAAAAAGAGATGCTCAAATAAGTGCTTCCCATTTTACCAAAAAGTCTTGCTACTTATCACAGACTGTATGGCACATTCTGCAGCACTCATTTCACACAAACCTATGCATTTTATGCTCTGCATAAATATCCCATTTACCTTAAAGAAACTTCCTCTTTTGTCCAGACAATGGGCTTTCATTCTTAAAGATGACATCTTCACCAGGAAGACTCCACCATATGTCTTGAACTCCTAAAAGTAGAGACATTTTTTTTATGGTTAGTCCAGTCTGTAGGAAATTCCTCTAAGCCACAGAAACAGTCACAACAAGTCTTCTGCCAAAACCCTTTCTGACAACAACACGGTACCATTTTTTCCTACCACAGTCCTTACATATCCCTTTAGTCTACTATTAGTTCATAAATCGCTTCAAAAAGACAGTGCTACTTCAAGTTTCATGTTTCTTCCTTCTCTCCACAGCTGATCCTGTAGCTGTGAGTAGATTTAATGTACTCATTAAAAAAAGAATGCTAAAACATAATGATTGCTTTGTTTGTTTGACCTCAGCCTGCATTACAAACACAACAAAATGTTGGATGTCACTACAATTTGCTCTCAAACACTACAATGTTACAGGGGCTGACGGGGGGGAGGGAGGGGGAATAAAAGTCACCCACAAAGGAGAAAGCACATTACCATGAAGGTAAAATAAAATATTATTACAAAAAAGATCTCAAACAGTCAAACCCCAGCAAACCCACACAAACAGAACACTGAAATGAAACCAAACCTCAACACCAACCAATGAAAACCCCCCTCCAAAAATGACATTTGAAGTTCCAGTTAGGGAGAAGCTGTATTTTCCATTATCAGGTAAACTGAACAGTTTAACACCCAGATGAACCTACTGACGCATACCAAGAACATATGCTCATGAGGAGAAATATTATGGGGGTGATGTTCAGCTGATAGCAGAGATCCTCTATGGTCACAACTAATTCACACAAGTAATTCGGGAACAAACTTCTGAACTAAACAGGAGCCAAATTCTATGGCTAAAACATCCTTCTAGGATTTTTAACAGTGAGCTTATAATTGCATTTAAATAACCTAACTCTTCTCCTTGCTCACACCTTTACTGACACAATAGCAGGTAGTTAAGTTGGAAGTTTCAGTTACCTAAAAGGCAAATATTGCAGGTGCAAAACTATACAGACTTAGAGATACAGCTTTTGATTTGATACAAGCAGAAAATAAAATATAAATGGCAGCGAGCAGCAGTGAAAAACAAGTTTAATGGCCTGGCTGCAGATGGAGCTTGAGGAAAACAATGCAGCTGGGACAGATAATGCTGACAGTTAAAAAAGTACATTTGACACACTCCCCTCCTGGCACACACATACACACATAGTTCTCCTTCCTTCCAATGCCTTATAAGAAGGCATCAACAAAGGTAAATAGGACCAAGGAGGAAAGAGGAGCTTAAAAGAAAAAAAGGTTAAATGAAAAGACCTAGCAAGCACAAGCACTGGAAAACAGTGAGAGGAAGCAGCAGGAGAAAAGAAACGTTTTTTAATGTTGGTTTTAACAAGTAGCAGGAACCTTTAAATTGTTCACGCTGTTTTCACAGGTCCCACAACAAAAGGTTCACATTTTTCCACTTAGACTCTGGTTAAAGAGCAGCCAGGCAGGAAGCTCAGGAGCCAGCTCATTTTCCAGGCAGAGTTTGCAGACTTCATGGGTTGCAAGAAAAATCCTGAATTCTGCATTCTTGTGAAAGCCAGACACTAGAGGATGACCAAGAGAAGACCAAAACCAGTGCAGGGGGTGGGGGAAGGCAGGGGGGAAATAATTAAACTATCTTTGTAAATCAGCATATTTAAAGCAATGCATTCCTGATGAAGCTCTAAAGCATTCTAATCCATATTGCTTAAAGTCTGCCTAAATAACTTGATTACACCAGTAAGAGAATGAAGTCCAGTGAAGTAAGTGGATTCCCAGGTGGGTTTCCTCCTTAGCTCTGTGTCCTCATTTGTCACATGCACAAGGGTACAGAACAGCTGTTCCACTTGGGGAACATCACAGAAATATAGAATAATCAGGGTTGGAAAGGACCTTAAGATCATCTAGTTCCAACCCCCCCTGCCATGGGCAGGAACACCTCACACCATGTCACCCAGGACTCCGTCTAACCTGGCCCTGAACACTGTCAGGGATGGGGCATTCACAACTTCCCTGGGCAACCCATTCCAGTGCCTCAGCACCCTCACAGTAAAGAGCTTCTTTAGATCTAACCTGAACATTCCCTGTTTCAGTTTGAACCCATCACTCCTTGTCCTATCACTACAGGCCCTGACAAAGAGTCACTCCCCAGCATCCTTGTAGCCCCCTTCAGATACTGGAAGTGCTCTGAGGTCTCCACGCAGCTTCTTTTCTCCAGGCTGAACAGCCCCAAGTTTCTTAGCCTATCTTCATACAGGAGGTGCTCCAGTGTCTGGACTTGTTCCAACAGTTCCATGTCCTTTTTATGTTGAGGACACCAGAACTGCACACAATGCTCCAGGTGAGGTCTCACAAGAGCAGAGCAGAGGGGCAGGATCACCTCCTTTGCCCTGCTGGTCACACTCCTTTTGATGCAGCCCAGGATACGGTTGCTTTCTGGGCTGCGAGCGCACACTGAACCCAGTTTCTGTTCAGTTTCTCATCAACCATCGCCCCCAAGTCCTTCTCCACAAGGCTGCTCTGAATCTCTTCTCTGCCCAGCAGAGAAAAATCAGACACTTTAAAGACTTTCAGTATTTGATATTGGCTATTCTAAACAATCTAAAGGTTGCCATATAAGAGCCTTTTAATTATAAAATAAAAATGTTTTCTTTCAATGAATTCTGAAAAGGGGAATTTGCACCTTAAAGACTTGAGATGGGGGGAGACCCAAGAAATCAAAAAAGGAGTTAGAATAAAAATTGAACTTTCCAAATTGATGCTATCCTCTAATGACAACACCAAGTTCAATTCAACAGGAAGAAAAACCCAGAGATTTTCAATGAGTCACATTAGGAGTTTATGAGCAGTTGTATGTGCATCTCTAATCTCAGCCACTAATCATTCCATTTGCAATCAGCCACCCCTTCACAGCAAATCTAATGGGGCTTTAGTAGTTTGGAGTTTTTTTAATTTAACTACAAGGATGTCTGCATGCAACCCTATTACCAAAATAAGAATATGCCAAGATTTTAACCTTCCTCTTATTTCAAATGGAAGTTTATAAACTTCCACACTACAGAAGAACGCAAACATACAAACACAGTTTGCCCTCCAAAGAGCAGTATGTCGCCAAGCCAGAAGAAAGCCTCAAACAAGATCACTGCTTATTTTGCCTGTAAGAGGCTCTGAAGCTCTAAACTTTTCCATAGCTGCTATTATTGTTACTATTTATGTAATATTACTAACTGTATGACCATAACTCTGAGCCTCAGATGAGCTCAAATCCTTGTTCTTCTCAGCTCTCTACATGTGAGTCAATCCATGCCACCTCTTCTCGCTACAGTGCGACTTCAAACTGACTGAGGGTAACATAAACACTGTTGTTGTGGCTTTTATTGAAGCATATGCCTTATTTTTTTAGGCCACCCAATACAAAAATAGACATGAGGACCTGCTGGTAAAATAGGTGATGAGGGTCGAGTGCCACACTAGAAGTAAGGGTAGGCTACTACTCGCCTCCCACCCCAAAGTTCAGAGGTACCTCCACTTAATGCATGGAAACGGCTGCAGAGAAATGAACCTGCTGTCAAGAAGGCTCCATTTCTCTACACAGCTGTCCACATCTGATGCTTATTCAGATCCAGAACTGAAATCCCACTGCTCTGAAGTTGTCTTTGCTGACTTTGGACAGTACAAGGTTGTCAGAAGGGAAAAATCTCCCTTCTTCGACTGGAAAGCTGGGTGGAGAAAGACAGTAAAGCCCGTCATCTTCTGTACATATCAGAGATGAGGATTTTCCCCTTCCTCTGTGTTTGAAGGACTGAGGCAGAGAGTGTACATAGATTTGCTTAGACGTTGCCTGAGTGACTGCTCAGAAACCCATCTGAAAATGTCGCCAAGCTGCAGGAGCCAACCCAGTGTATAATTCAGGTGACCTTTGCCAGCCATGTGCGCAGTCAGCCACGTGCTCTGCCTGCTGAACAGTCTCCACAGCCCTCAGCTCACAAAAGGCAGCAGGTACAAGACTCCCATGGCTGGGTGGCTCCTCCCCAGCAGCACAAATCCCTGCTCCAAGCAGCGCTATCTTCCCACAGCTCTTCTAATCCAGGACAAAGCTTGTGTGTGTGTGTGAAGGACAAGACAGGGCAGGGAGAAGGAATGATTTGCCTGCTCTGCAACACAGTCCTACTCCATGGATGCTGACACCCATGCAAGCTGTACGTTAAAAAAAAAAAAAATCCTGGTGCTTTTCATCTTCTTTCTGCCATTCCCTTCTGGTTTTCATTTTCTTGGTTTTCATTTACACAGGAATGCCAGAGCACCACTCCGGTGTCTGGATGTAACCAAGACTTCTGACTTCTTGTCAAAACAGCTCCTATTTTCTTCCTCTTGCAATCTTATGTTCCTACAGTTAACTATAGTAATGCCAATCACAGTCTTCCTGGACTTCTCAGGATCCTTCCTTTTAATCCTCTCATTCCAATCTTGCTTTTAAAAGGCAAACCATCCCATCTTCCTTAGCTAAAAGTCTTAACAAAGTTGAGACAGTCTGTGTTTCTCCCCTGAGCTGGAAAGCAAGGGCCACTGTGATATGGTGAACTTAAAAAGTCCCTGCCATCATCATTCTTACTCCACCTCTGCTTGGTTTCCTAAGGAACCGAGGCTATACAACTGCATCAGCTTTCTGTTCCTCAGTTCCTAACTACAATCTCTGATCTCTTGGTCAACCTAACAAGATCTGACTGAGGAAAAGAGGTCTCTGTTTACAAATACTGACAAAGGATATAGTGAAGAGACTCCATTCATGCCATCACTGAGGGAAGAAGAGATATCTGCAGCATTTGTTTTGCTGGCTGACCAACAGAATGACTGGAACCCACTTTTTCTGTATTTTAAGTTAACCCACTGGAGGAACTGGCTGTCCTCTTCCATTCTCAATCTGTGAAGGCCATGCAACCACTGTGCCCAGACACCTACAGAAATTAGGCAAACAAAAGGGGTTTACTGTTCTGTAGTCAAGGCAGAACAGGAAAAAATGTCACACCAGACTTTAAATATAAACTAGGGAAGGTCAGCTGATGTCAGAAGACTAATGCTGCTGATTGATACCCATCAACATAGTCCTTCCTTAGGCCACCCACTTTGCCAGTACCAGTAGAGGAGCTGAAATACAATCCCTTCTGTCTCATAATGGAAATGCATGGAAGTTAAGTAAACCATAGGTACTTGAAAACCTATGGTGAATTAGCATTGCATTACAATCAAATTACAATAGCAATTTATAAATATATAGTAATTTTTTAAAACTATATTTACAATTAAGCCAGTGAACTCATTTTCCAGTGGATTAAACGGGAAACCAGAAACAGGAATAAATACAGTTTATTTTCTTCCTTTTTTTAATGGGAAGAAAAATACTTCTAAAATGTAATCTTACACTTGAGAATATGCCAAGATATATACATAGAACCTCCGACTTTCAGCAAATTGAAGCTTCCTTGTGCATTTCATTTTCCTGTTCTCCTAGCACATGCGCACTACTCCATGGAGAGGACTGCGTTCATTTCTAATCTACAAAGCTCTGGTTTGTCTAATTACTCTGACCTTATCTGATTCTTGGCAAAATTAAACTTTTCCTTTTGAAAGTATTTCCTCTGAGAAGTTAACTGGAAGCCTCCTTCCAGGGACATGGATACAACTGAGCACAATATCACTTTGAAAAATCCATCAAATAAGAGCCTCAGTCTGAAAACTGTCATCGGTGCCAGGACTTTGCAGACCTCTCAACTCAAATGTTGCATTGTGTTAGCACAGCTGTATTCACAAGCAAAAAGCAAGGGGATTAAGCAAAAAGGATTCTAACTTTCATCATTCTTCTGGCTGCCGAAAGGGTTTACAGTCTTAGTCTTTTTTTTTTTTATTTCCAGTAACGCAAGGGCACATTACTCGTAGAAAACAAATAATGCATACGGCAGAAATGACAAGCCACTGTTTACGGAGACACTTCCCTGCTTTGCCATTTTAATTAAACATTTTAAAAAGCTTGGAAATGACAAACATTCCCTGAACACCCTACTTTTTCTTAAAGCATTGGTTTTATTTTTATCTCTGCTACCTGAACATAATGGGTTTGTGTGAGCTTAATCCCCTGAAGAAAGCCTGGTTGCCACCAGGATGCTGTCAGGGAAAAACAGTGTTTTTGCCTAAAATGAGGTTAAAAAAAAAGCCCAACCCTTACAAGCAGCCACTCAATACCCACACAGGCAGAAGGGCCATGACTGACTGCAATCCTGTTCAGGAAACAATGTTCTTTTCAAAAACTAAAAGGGAAGCAGGAAGATGCAACACTGACTTTTTAAAACCAGTGATAAGATCACAGGTGCTCACTGTCCCGTCCCCGTCCCCCCCCCCTCCCCGTGTGCCTCTTAATGCCTTTTGCAAAATTGGAAATGCACTGCCAGTTACACACCTCTCACTGATTCCTCCAAGGAAATTACCACTCTTCCCATAAAGAAGAAAGGAAGACACAAGGTCGCTAAAGGCAACCAGCAGAATTAAATAATGTGCAAATATTCTGATGAATGAGATGAGGTTTGGTTACATCCAACTGCTGACACACCACTTTACACTTTTTCAGTTGCTACATTTGTCACATCAGGCACCACCATCCTCAAGCCTTGTTTGCTGGCACAGGTAGCACAAGGCACTATGTCTTCCAGCAGCAATACTTGTTCCTCTTGGGCCGGTACAGCAGCAAGCAGCCGTGGCAGAGCACGAAGCTCACTCTGTACAACTGCCTTCCTTCTTGCTCAGTTTTGTTCAAGCTCTGTACCAGGACAGTCACTCAAGCAGCCCGAGTATTAAACAGGAGTTACACACAAGCAGCCAAGTCATAGTCCCATCTTTCAGCCAAAATCGTTGTCTCTCACTGCACTCAATGCTAATCCAACCTGAATTTCCATGGGTTGGGAGAGGACAGGACAAACAATCATTGAGGATCACTACAGTGACACATGGCTCTGGACATCTCCTGTGCAGAAACCCACTAGAGGCTGGGACGGTATAGAATCATACAATAGTTAGGGTTGGAAAGGACCATAAAATCATCAAGTTCCAACCCACCTGCCATGGGCAGGGACACCTCACACTAAACCATGGCACCCAAGGCTCCATCCAAACTGGCCTTGAACACTGCCAGGGATGGAGCATTCACAACCTCCCTGGGCAACCCATTCCAGTGCCTCAGCACCCTCACCGTAAAGAACTTCCTCCTTATATCCAATCTAAACTTCCCCTGTTTAAGTTTTAACCTGTTACCCCTTGTCCTATCACTACAGTCCCTAATGAAGAGTCCCTCCCCAGCATCCCTATAGCCCCCTTTCAGATACTGGAAGGCTGCTCTGAGGTCTCCAAGCAGCCTTCTCTTCTCCTGCAGGGTCACTGCCCTACGGCTTGCAACAGGGTAAGAGGCAAGTTCCACTGAAGCCTGCTCTGCCAGAGGGCTGCCCAGAGGATGTCCCAGCTCTGGGCTCCAGCAGCCCCCACGAAGACAGAGAGTATGGCAAAACAGTAGATGTAAGAGGAACGGCTGAGGCTTGAGATCTGCCCAAGGGATCCAGAGACTTCGCAAAACAGAGGCTTCCCCTGAACTAAGGCACAAAGTTATTGCCTTTCACCCCTTTCCTACTGACACTTTTTCAAGTCAGACAGGCAGGAGATCCAGCCCCTAGAGCATGGCCTGCACCATGCAGCATCCCTATCCCTGGGACCTACCCTACATGCATGCAGCCAGGGCAGCTTGAGCAGGCAGCCACTCCTGGGCAGACAAGCCAGAACCTACCCAGGGCCCAATGCAGCATCGTCTCACATCAGTGTGCAGGGTGCTGCAGTTGTGAATCTGGAGGCAGAATAATGCTCTAAAGAGGTGTAGCATCTGGAGGTGTAGTGAAGAGTTTGCAGGGTTATAACCTCATATCCTCCTCATGACCAGGAGGATAGTGGGCTTGATGGGCCCTCACTTGGACACAGTATGGCTGCTCTTTTCCTAGTAAGTCCTCTGTCCCAAAATAAACAGCTGGCAACTACTATCTCCTCTTCCTGTTCATAGCTTTGACTTAGAGTGATATTCTCCTAGATATCAAACTATCATGCAAATTATCATCACGTTATCATGCAAAAGTTACCTTTCAACTCCCAACAATGTCCACTTGTTTGCTTATTGCAGGCAACAGCCACTTTCAGTTTCTTTGGCTGATAATTTCCAACACCTGTATTTGCACCCTGAAGCATCAATGCTCCTCATCCTGTTTAACAGTGCTGTTAAAATCACAGCCATCTTCCCAAGGACTCCTTCACCTCACTAAGTGCTAAGCCATAAAATATCAGCAACTACTTAAGGAACTGCTACCTGGACAAACTCAGATCTTCAGAGGCTGTGACCCAGTCCATGAATGGTTTGATATATTTATCTGACAATCTACAGTGGGAACATCACTGCTAAATTATACATTGATCTTTCTACATCTGCTTTCACCTAACCATCATTCCTGCCTCAACCAACCCTTTCCATACAGGCTTATTTATTCCCCTTTCTTCCTATTCACTGGCAGCCTTTTAAGAGACTAAAAGATGAACAGGAATTAATTTGAGCTTGTTTCAGCATGGCACTCTCAGGAGAGATTTTAAGTACCATTAGCTTTTGGATAGATCTGCTGGCTCTCTCACAGCTGTCCAGCCACTTTTTATCTATGCTGAAGTCAAATGTAGAAATTAAAGCATCTGAAAAATCCCATCTGAAAAGCATGCAAGAGTTGGCTTGACTCTGCTCCCACTGCCATGAACAGACATTGTATCACTTTTTCCAAAAAGAGCTTACGGTTAGGGAGACACTGAATGCCTAAAAAAATCCAATCCTTAAGCTTTGCTGAACATGGCACGTTACCAACAAGATTATGCTGTGTCTCTGCACCCCTTCAAAACAGTTTCCTCTTCCTCTCTTCCACTAAACAACCTCTTCCTGCTTGCTCCCACGGCATACTTTCCACATTACTGAAAAGGAATAAAAACCCCAAGTACTTTGCTTTGGCATAGCATTTAATTGTAAAGGATACTACCACATCTCCTATAAGAGAATGATTGTATGTTGATGCATTCATGTCATTTTGCCTCTAGACATGTCAGAAAAGTATATTTGTGAGATTGGCTTCAATTTGGATACTCTTTCAGAAGGTCCATATTCTTCCCAAATTCCCTGGCCTGGATATTTCACAACAGTAGAATTTCTTCCAGTATTTAAAATTTCCATTTGTTATTCCTGCCAAAACCAGGGAATAATAAAGTGAAAATATCCAGAAATACATTTTTAAACCTCCTAAAAAACATTTAACACCAAGCTGCAGTTCCTGGAAGAAGAAAGTAAAGGTAATCGCTTGAATTACAATATAACTTCAAGGTCTGGAGAAGCTTTGAAATTCATATGGAAGCAGTAAGTCAAGGGATGGGTTACAGCACCTGCATTCAGATGGAGATGCACCTGACAATCCACAGTTAAGCCCAGCAGGCTGTTAGTTTAGTTACCTGGAGAAAGCCCCTCTCTCCTGTATCATTAATCCCAGAGAAGAATAAGGGTTTCAGTGTTCACATCAGAACTTCTCCCTTCTGCCAGACAGCAGCACCAAGCAAAGCTCTGACAACCCTGCCAGAATGTTCCTCCATGCAACAAGGGGGAAGCAGACACCTGACCAGCTACTGGTTCAGTGAGCTTGAACGCTTCTAGCTACTCAAACATTCCCTTGATTAAAGTGATTAGATACCATTTTCTGGTATTAGACAGCTGCACCTTGCACAGCATCTTTTTCTACAGTTTACTCTTTTGTACTTAGTTACTGATATACACTATAATAAAACAGCACACCCAAACCAAAACCAAAGGCACACTGACTACTGAAAGCTAGGTCAGTTCACCGCAGCATGCTTTCAAGAATCAGCACCTGAAGTATAGGCCATTGTTTATTAAATGCACATGCAATGTCTGCAGATCTGCAAAACTGCATAAGGCAGGGGAATAAGTATAAATAAGGTTTTCCTGCTAAAGTGAGCAGCCTGATGGAAGGAAAGGGATGTCTTTACCTACAGTTTTAATGACTTGCCAAACTGTACACCAACATTCTTAAACCTACTGTGTGGCAGTTGTTTGTTCTCAGACTATTTCATAATCACTATTCTCCATTATGATCATTCTGTGAATCTGTAATCTAGAGGAAAAGAAATCCTGCAACACTGTAATAGAGAAAATGTAACTTGAACTTACATCCATATTACAGCAAAAGGGTTCTTGTATACAAGGTATCTTTGCCTAATGGCTGAGGTATGCATGATTGAAACAATAATAAATTCAGTAACAAATATGGTGCCTTGTAGTTTACTGCTTATTTGCCACAGTCCGTGGCTCTTTCCTGTGGTGGATTAATCCCACGCATGCCCTACTTCTTCTTTGCAGAGTTTTATATTGCATCAGTAGACAATAACAAGGACTTTATTTCAGAAAGGGAGGACACGCACACTTGACACAGGTCCTCTAAACCTGCCTCTATGCTCCCTGGCTATGGGGAGAGCACAGGAACAGAAGCTGTCCTAGCTGAAGTTAGCCTTTCCAGTTCTTCCATTAAACCACAAAGGTGCTCTTTAGAAAGAGTAACAGGTACATATCAAACGTTTTCAAACTCAGAAGAATTTGAAGCCAGGCCAGCCACACATAAATGCCAGGATGATGTGACTGATGGTCCATGCTTACAATAACTGGTTTTAGACCAAAATGGATTCCTGGTGCCTCAAATTCACTGGGCAACCTGAAACCTTGCAACATATATACCTGAAATGTTACCATGTTCACCTGCCTCAAGAAAAAGAAAACCTCCAGCCCACTCCTCTAACATTGGACATAACTTATGTTTAAAATGATCTAAACAAAATAACATTTTGATGTCAAACTCCCCATATGCTGCTGTAGTATCTCAGAAACTTACAAGCAACAGCCAGGAATTAATTTTATCTGGTTCTTAGTCTGATAAGAGAAGCACAAAATCTCTGCACAGTCAAGCACACTATTTATAGCATTCTGCACTTGCACCTCCTCTCAGGTCCATCAAGTGCTAATATGTACTTTCAGTATATGGTACCAGAGGCAGTGAAACAGGCACCACACTCTGTGTACTGTCCTATATCACTACTTAGGTTAGCATAAACAGTAAAGATTGCATTTCTAGCTCTCATGATCAGGTCTAAACTGGTTTACAAACATCAGATGGCTAAATTCTCCATTTGAAAACATGTTCAACTCCTATTTCAAAGCATTTCTTCAGTACGGCAAAGCATTTCTTTCATCAGAGCTCTTGCTCATTTTGCTCAGTGTTTTCAAGAATACTGAGCTGTTTCAGGCCATTTCCAGTAAAAGCAATTCCCTTTTCAGAGATAGGGCAAACCAAATTGCTTTTAAAAAATTCTTCATTTAATTAATTAGAAAGGATTATTTTTACCCAAAGGAGCACACAAAAGGGGGGGTTGGAGGAAGAGAGGAGGGGGAAACATGACGACACAGAACTAAAAGCTGTTTGTACGACCTTATAAGTAAAAATTAGCCATGGATCATGGATTACAAGATAGGAAAGTGACCCTAAGAGAACTGCAAAAGCTGTGTTGTTTTTTCAGGTTTTTTTATTTTCAATTAATAGATAACAATATCTTTTAGGCTCTTCACTGTTTAAAAAATTAATATTAAACAGTTTGTACACCACTGAACAGTGACAAAACACAGCTTCTTTCAATTACAACACAATAGCACTTTCTAGTTGTGCTTGTTGCACCACCGATCTGTTTAACAGGTCCCACCCAATAAGAAAATAAATATTTTATAACTGCAAGCAACTGTTTCGTTATTCCCTACGAAATGTTTTGCAAAGATTATCCTTTGTTCACCTCTGTTGTTAATAGCATTGTTCACAAGGTAGACAGAGCCTACGCATCTACATCCTGTTTCATAAAAACAACAAAGATTTCCACTGATGTCCACAAGTATTGGAATGAGGTTCAGTATAAAGCTCACTGAATAGTATGCAAGAAGAGACTGTGAGAAACCCATAAGTCACTGAGCATGTCTGTTATTTTGAGCACTACTTAAAAGCTTTCACTGTTCACCCTAGGACTGTTGAATACAAATGCCAAAAGTTTCATTTGCTGTGTACCTCAACTTCAGCACAGCATGAGATGTCAAGGCAATGATTCACGAGGGAACAAACAGCATTTTCTTATTCCGGTGTTGACCTTGGGCTCCTCTTCCATGTGACACATTCAAAAGAAGTATGTGAATTGTGCTCTTGGACCCCCACTGATCTAATGTTTTACCTATTAGCTATAGAATCAGGTCATCAGAAACATACTACGCTTGACACCTTGCTTTTCAGATAGCTCCTAGGGACAGTAGCTGCTACTCTTCAGTACACAAGCTGCTCTTCCTCCAAGTGTAATGAGTTAAGACAGTTAAATATACAGTAACCTTATTTCAGCTGAATTTGTGATAAGGGCTTAATATTTGACTTGGTAAAAACTGTTAAGACATGTAACCACCTGGGCCACTTCTCAGTTTAACCTTTAGCACTAGTTAGGAACAATTTCACCCTTTTTTTTCTGTTTACTCAAGCTATCAGCATATTTATTAAATGATAATTTTGTAGACTATATAAACTTGGGCTCTATACCAAACACTATGTTCACAGTACTGGGGAGCTGCACAGTAACACATCCCCCACAACACACAACCCACAGGATATTACAGCTGTGCAAGCCTATGCTCAACATTACTGTCCTCAGAGTTCTCACTTACATGATTACATATTAGCCAGCAGGTTAAGTTACCTTAACAATACGAAAAGTAGCATCAGGGCAAGAGTGACAGCCAAACCAAGCGCAAGGTCCTACACCTGGGTCGGAGCAATCCCAGGCACAGCTACAGGTTGGGCAGAGAAGAGATTCAGAGCAGCCCAAGGAGAGGAACTTGGGGGTGTTGGTCGATGAGAAAATGAACATGAGCCGGCTTCAGCGTGTGCTCGCAGCCCAGAAAGCAACCGTATCCTGGGCTGCATCCAAAGCAGCGTGACCAGCAGGGCGAAGGAGGTGATCCTGCCCCTCTGCTCTGCTCTCGTGAGACCTCACCTGGAGCATTGTGTGCAGTTCTGGTGTCCTCAACATAAAAAGGACATGGAACTGTTGGAACAAGTCCAGAGGAGGCCACGAGGATGATCAGGGGCTGGAGCACCTCCTGTATGGAGACAGGCTGAGGAAGTCAGGGCTGTTCAGCCTGGAGAAGAGAAGGCTGCGTGGAGACCTCATAGCAGCCTTCCAGTATCTGATGGGGGCCTACAGGGATGCTGGGGAGGGACTCTTCATCAAGGACTGTAGTGACTGGACAAGGGGTGACGGGTTCAAATTAAACTAGGGGAAGTTCAGGTTAGATATAAAGAAAAAGTTCTTTCCTGTGAGGGTGGTGAGGCACTGGAATGGGTTGCCCAGGGAAGTTGTGAATGCTCCATCCCTAGCAGTGTTCGAGGCCAGGTTGGAGTCTTGGGTCACATGGTCTAGTGTGAGATATCCCTGCCCATGGCAGGGGGTTTGGCACTGGATGATCTCAAGGTCCTTTCAACGCTAACTATTCTATAATTCTGTGATTCACTGCTTGCAGCAGTGGAGAAAGCTGCCACCTCATTCTGCAGCACTGGCTAGTGCCAAGGCTCACACTGCCAGCAGCCCGGGTTGGCTTGCTTCACAAATCCTGCTGCTACCTTATCCTCCAGCCACTTCTAAAAGAATTAGTCCAACAGCAAAGAGAGCATTTGAATCACACTTCAGATTACATGTGCATCTAAAATGAGACAAATCTAGAGTCATCTTTAGAAGAGAAAGATGGTTTTGTGATTTCAGGAAGTGCATGTGCTGCCTTTGACCACATCTACAGTTCCACTAAGACAACACATCCCAGTGGTTAATGCACTCTCAAGATTTAAGAAACCGATCCCAAATTGGGTGAGAACTTTGATGTACAATTTTTCTTTGTTTCCCATGAAAATTGGGAACAGTACTGCCCTACCTCACCCCCTTCTCTGCAGTTTTTCAAGGACTAAGCCACTTAGCACTGACAGAGTTTCACATACTGTAATGATGGGGGTGACACATGATAGTGCTTTACTGTTGTCAGTGCGTATACACAGGAAAGAAAGGTGTAATCAGGATTGGGACATACCACAAAAAAACCAGAAAGAGACCACATAAAAGAAGAATGAGTATCAAAAGTGTGTGAGAAGAAAACTCACTTCCAGAGACACATACAGGCAACCCCCAAACCACAAAGAATGTTACACCCCTTGGCTCATTTCAGTGAGATTTCCTTTGCTCTCCAATGCTTTCTGCTAGGAGAGATCTTCAAGCTGTCTACAACTCCCTAATGGGAAAGGGTAGAGAACAGAACCAAGCTCTTCTCAGAAGCACAGTAATAGAAGGACAAGAGACGAGTCAAAGTGTAGCACAGGAGCTTTCAACTCAACATAAGAGAAAAAGACTTTCACCACAAGTATGTTCAAGCAGTGGGTCAGGGAGCCAGAGAGGCTGAGGTGTCTCCACTTTTGGAGATACCAAAAACTCAGTGGGTCATGGTCCCCAGCACCCTGATCTGACTGGGAAGAGGGCTGGACTAACATCTGGAAGCCCTTTCCAACCCTTGTTAGAATCAGCATACAAAACCAGCAAACTTTACATACAATATCAAGCAAAATATTTGTTTCTCAATGAAGAAAATATTTTCACTAGAGAACTTTAAAAGAACAGTGTTTATGTCTTGATCTATTTGTTTTGCTTTGTGCACAGAAAACACCACAAAATCTTTCACTTAATCAAACCAAACTCATTGCTCTCCACACAGACCTCCCAAGTAAATATATCAGAGAGCAAAACACACCTATACCGCTTCTCACTGACCTGACCTAGAGAGGATCCATTAGCAATGAATTGACAAGCTACTCCATGTAGAAAGCTTGCATCATTGTTTTGGCTTTAGAGACACACTGGTGTGAACTGAGATAATCCACTAGAGACTCACCTTCTGCACTAGTACAACACAGTGCTGCTAACCTATATTAAAAGGCTGCCATCAAGCTCAGAATGTGTAATTTGTTCCTGAAGCACAATTTGACTATACAGAGCGGAAAAAACAGACTGAGCCATGTCTGTGAGTCAGTTCACTGTCGTACAAGTGTGCCAACACAGCAAGCAGGATAAACTCCAAAGCACAGTGTTCTTACTGTCCTTTCAGCCATGCCATATACATATCCCAGGAGATGAAATGCCTTGACTTATTTCATAATGTCACTAGGCATTAAAAAGAAGAAAAAACAACAAACACCACACACACGATCCCAGGGAAAAACAAGCTTCATTTGAGCAGTCTTTATTTCTTGCCTGTTCAAGGATCTGGTTGGGGGCAGGGCAGAGGCATAAATAGGGCAATCTAACAGCTCTTCAGAACAACAACTACAGACACCATAATACAAGATATTCCCCCTATCTAACCTATTTGGAAAAATTAGGAAGCTTAAATCCTCAAAATCATATGAAACACCTGTACATTTCCCATAAGGATCAAGACTATAAGACTGGTTAGAGAGTGATTGTTTTATGAGAAAATTCACCCACGACTTTGATCAACTATGCTCTGAAATATTAATTTGATTGTGGTTTTTCATACAATACTGCTTATTTCAGGAGCTGGGCAAATTAATTTGGGAGATGTTTTCTTTTTGAGGGACAAGGGGGTTTCAGATCCTCAAATATTCAGCATCTACAATTTAGTTTATAAATCTACTTTCACCAAATCTATGAGAAAGCCAAACATGACATACTATTCTGATAAACACTTTTGATATTTTCTTCTTCCAACCTGTTTCTTTATGGGGAAAAAAAAAATTGTGGAAACAAAAAGGTTATGACACATACCAGTGAAACCCAGGAAACTCAGAGCTGAAGGCTGCTGAAGTATCTGTCCCCAGTTAATTCCACCCCTCTTCCTGTTTTTTATATACAGGCCATGCGACTGACAAAGTTAGCCTCAAGCAAGCTTAATTTAGGTTTCAATCTGTGTAACTTCAAAGTCATGTAAACACAGGTCACCCTTCCTGTCCTATGCCGCTCTTTTTGATTCTCCTTCAGATGACAATTGCTCCCTCTGACCTCTCCCTGTAACTTTTCCCTCTGATAACCATCTCTGGTACATCCATCATCTTTCTGTCACTGCTGATTTGCAATTCATCAACAACTCAAAGATTACTGCTTCTTTCCCAGACCACTTCCCGTTTTCCATCAGGTTGTCCATCACTAGTTCTCGCACCCTGTTTATCCTGACCAACACAAGTCTCCCCTACCCCAGGCTGTACATGCAACTTGCCCTTACCCTTGCAGCTGACCCTCCAGGGTGAAACCCCATGACTTTGTCAGCTTTCTTCCCTCTATCTGGAAGTTTTCCATCCACCACTCCAATTGTCTTCACATTTTAGTTTCCACTGTTTTTTACTTCCTGCTAAAGCTCTTCTCCTTTTCTACACCTTTCTCCCTAGCTTTCTGAATAAGGATCCTGAAAGGACAGATGTACATTGTATTACGCAACATCTACAAGATTTGGCATTTTACATGAGCTTGAGCAGTCTTCTCTCCCCCCCCCCCTTCTTCCAACATCACATTTATATTTAAGTTGGTCCAAGATCATCACCCCAATAACTCACCTATCTGCTGCTTTCCTCAAGTCCCTCAAAATACCAGGACATATACACTTCCATAAATAAAGAAGGAGGTATTGATGCTATGCCAGCAACTGGCTCTTACAGTAAAGAGAAAGGCTTAAAGCCTCTTCTAGGCTATCTTCATTCAGACAAGGAAGAAAGAAGGTCCTCCCCACCCCTAGATTTGGGGATGAACAGTTTTCCCTCCTATTTTTGACCCCCCAGTGCTACAGGAAACATCAATGCCAAACTTTGCTTCTTTGGCAGCATCAGCAGACACATAGAAAGCCATCTGATTACTACTAGAAGTTTCTCTTTCCTCACTGTATTTATGAGTTCGTAGAAACTACTAGCAGGGGAACTCCTGAAGAACAAGTGTGGGTGTTTTGATTCTCCACTATTAGTTTACTTGTATAAACAGTTTGTTTTCTCTCTCCTCTCTCCTGGGACAAAGTGTTTCAAAATAAGCATTTCAAAAGACAGCAAGCCTCATTTGTTGAAATAGTGAAACTGGGTCAAAGTACTGACAACAGCAGACCATTCTGAATTAAAACACATTGGTGACTCCACGTTTACTGTATCAGGGGTTACATTACGTACACAGATCAGATAAACAGTCCACTAGTGTCATTTGTTTTTTTCTTTCTCATCTGAATCAAATGCAATCAAACCGAAAGAGTGAGGCAGCAGTCAGATGTCAAGGTCTTTTCTAGTTTAATTCTTGTTGACACACTGGTATCAGAAGATTACCATGACTGCTAGCAAAAAACATTGGTTAGCATTGTGTATGGGGAGCGAGGACTAGGGATACTGGGATACAGGTTTACTTGGTCCTTTTACAAATGAAAAATTAAATTGTTTAACAAATCCCATCATTCTCTTTTTGGAGATAATAAAGAGAAAGCTGCCAATGGTGAAAATAGTTCTTGTGGTTACATACCACAGTTTCAAGACTTAACAGCATTATTTTATTGCTTCTACAGCTGGTGCCAGTTATCTTTATACAGCTGCTTTGTATAAATTCAGCAACATGAAAAAAAAAAACAAAGTTTATCAACCATTCTTAAAATAAACACCATCAAGTTCATTTCTCTCTTCTTCTGTACCTCAGCCATGATGCTTCCCCTGCACAAATCTCTGGGGAGTCACAAATCTCAAGTAAGTAACTTGACTTGCTGTGACTAAGCTAGGGGAACTCAATCCACCCTTAAAACTCGCTATTCTTTCGCATTCTGCCTTCCTTCCAAAACCATAGCCCCAGAAGGCAAATCACAGGGGAAATAATCACCTTTCTTTCATAGTTGGTGGCCATGACTTCATCTGGGCAGGACCACTGTATTTCCTCCTACTTGCAAAGTCCTAGCCCAACCCCTACTGCAGCAGGTGAACATGAACAATGCCCAGCAAAGAGCTGGTACTGGCTTCCTCCTGAAGACAGAAATCAAGCAAAGTCCATTATGTTTCCCAGGGCCTGCACAAAGGGCAACTGGAGCTGTCCAGAAACCCCTGATGAGGCCAACATCCCCTACCCCCCAAGGAATGAACTGACATTTGATGCTGAGAACCCCCTGACAACCAGGAAAGCATAAGCTTAGAGGCACTGCTGGTCCACTCTTCCTACCCGCTCCTTTACCAGCCCAGAGGGGCTGTTACAATCAGCTGAGTTTCCTAATGCCATTACAGGGTTCAAAAAGGAGCAAAGCTCTTTCTCTTGCCTTTAAAGCCCAAAGTGTAACAGCAGCAGCTACTGTCAGCTGCCAGTCTGACTGCATCCAGGTCATGTTTCCAACATTTACTCTTAGCTTGAAGGGCTAGAACCCATTTCTTTCTAATTCCCCTTCAGATAAAAGTTATATTCTGCAGAATATAACTGCAGTGGTTTCTCTCTTGTCCAGGCAATCTATTGTTTGGCAATGCATAGTGGAAAGAGACCCAGACTATAACTCAGTTCTAAAACATCTAAACCACTTTTCACTCTTGTGATTCCATTTCTCCTTCCACACTTTGGCCATCCTGACAGTGACATCTTACTGTAAGCTTTCTACTGTTGCTTCCTTGTACAGCATCAGACACTGACTGCCCCATGCCAGCACTGCAAATGCAGCTGCAATAGCTACTTGTCTAAAGCCTGCATGCTCAGCGAATTTCAATGACTTTTGCTTGTGAATCTCTTGATCAGAAACACATTCCAAGCCCACAAGCTCTTTCAAACAGCTCCATGCTTCTTAGCAGCTTGCCACCAAAGAGCACCTCTCCCCATTCTCCTCAAATGCAGGAATTCATACAGAAACATACCCTCCTTGCACTTGCACGTTTCACACCTAGATATGTAGATACTAGACTAGAAATGGGTTTAAGCAGCTAGGAAATAACATATTGCCTTCAGTTAAAAGCTGACAAGCTTGAGACAAAAGGTTTCAACTGACAACCAGCTTTCTATGCTAGCTTCTGGACAGTGGATGAATAAAAGCAAGGGATTCCATAAAATGCTCAGTCATCCTACAGGCATCATGTATCATGAACTTTGCCAAAACTTTACATGACCTACCTTTCGTTGGAGATTGTACATCCAAACTAAATAGGGCTTTACAGATGTCAGGGATAGTGTATACAACCTGTAAGCTGCTAGACTTGGTGGTTTATTTTTGTCAGGACCTTTACTGTAGCGTCAAGAGTTAAACGTGACCTGTTGGCCTATGCTGCATTAATGGTCATCTAACAAAGTGTGTCAATTAGGAAAAGCACAGGAAAAAACTGAAGAACCATTCATAGCTAAAATCATACATATATAAACCTCTTGCTGAATGGAAAGATTACAGAGCATGAGCTGAACCAATGATCTACCTTTCCTAATTTGTTGTCCCTTTAATGCATCAGATTCCAGTAAAGTGTTCCAAATGAAGATTTCCGCTAGCAAAATGAAGGCTTTCTTCCCATTCTGCTGGGCCCAAAGGGCACGCTCCCCCTCAACACAGAGGAAACACTTGTAACCAGTGTTACAAGCCCATCCTTGCCAGGAAGGGAAACATCCTTACAAACAAGAGCTTTGCGGGGAACAAAACGTCCACCTGCGTGTGGGAAGTATAAAGACCAATAAAGCAAAAACCCAAGGAGTCTTCCCATAATAAATTATGCACTGCCTACTAGCAGGAGTTTTAACTACAGCGATAAACATAGAAACACAGAATAGTTATGTTTGGAAGGGATCTTAAGATCATCTAGTCCCAACCCCCGTGCCATGGGCAGGGATATGTCACACTAGCCCATGTTGCCAAAGGCTCTGTCCAACTTGCCTTTGAACACTACGAGGGACAGAACATTTACCATTTCTCTGGGCACCTTGTGCCAGCACCTCAGCATTCTCACAGTAAAGAACTTTTTCTTTATATCTAACCTGAACTTCCCCTGGTTTAATTTGAACCCATCACCCCTTGTCCTGTCACTACAGTCCATGATGAAGAGTCCCTCCCCAGCATCCCTGTAGGCCCCCATCAGATACTGGAAGGCTGCTATGACATCACTACGCAGCCTTTCTTGTCCAGGCTGAACAGCCCCAACTCTCTTAGCTTTGTTTGTGAAGGAACAGGTGGTATGAAACAATGTGTTGATAGTAAGATTACTTTCTTCAATTCACTGCTTCCAAGTTAGTGTCTCCATCCAGGTATCCTTAGTTAAACTTACTACTCAGCTCATCCCAAGGCCCAAGACTTTTCTTTAGTTTTACATTTCACACTTTAGTGGTATAACCAAAAGCCTGCCAGGATCATTAGATGGTCAGCATTAGAACTAATAATATTCTAGTCATTATTAAATCATTAGTAACTACTGAAAGACAACTATCACCTACTGTCAGTTTTTAATGTAAAAGCATGTAAACCAGCTTTAATTGCTAAGCAAAACACAGAACATTATAAAGCAACACAGGGAGCACCAGTGAAATTGACATAATATTAGATATTGCTTGGCCTGAAACAAACCTTAAATAGAAGATTAAGCTTTGACATGGCTGTGATACTAAATTAAAGCAAAAATGCCTCTAGCTCACTGTGGAGTAGTGAACGCAATGGTTCTCAAGTCTAGACTAGGGCCTGGCAAATAGAAGACTACCAGCAGTAAAGGGAGATGCTCGGCGTGTCTGCCAAAAGGGAGTGCACACGCAAGTATACTGTCGTTAGCAAGGAACAAAGCATACAAGATAGAGCTAAAACACTCCGCTGGCTTCCAGAGCTGCTGTTAACCTACATGGGAAATACACTAGAAGTGATAGCTAACATATGCCCAGTCATTCATGAAATACCAGCAGATGAAATAATGATTTTCATATAGACATCAAAAAATGAATCCACACTATAATAAATATTTATCTTGGCAGATCATATCTTCTAGAAAAAAAATTGAAATAAAATTAAATATTTTAAGAGACATGCTGTAAAGCAAACACTGAGAATATCTTTCTAGTGAAGACAAAATGATGAGCTGTGCTTTCATCCATGCAACACACACGACTTAAGAATTCTTATGGCACCACTAAACAGAAAATTTGAATTAACCAAAGGGAAGCTGTTCACTCGATGGTGGACCCTCATTTTCAGTCCAATTAAATAAGCCAAAAATTCCAAGCAATGCATAAAATGAAGATCACTGATACAAGTTTGAACTGGGGCTTTCTGCGTAAGTCCTCGGGACATGGTGGTGAGACTCAAACATCACTGCTGCGCCATAGCTTTTGCTCATTGTTCTTATTGTATCAAAATAAGTGGAATGTATCAAAATAAGTGGAGTGTATCAAAATTAAGTGGAGCCACAGTCTATTTCTCACATGGCAGGGCATGCAGGGATGGCACCTTTCTGGGACATGGCTCGGGGCTATTAGACTCCCACATTCCTAATTGACTCTGCAGTTTCCCAAGTCCAATACACTTAACCAGTGGAAAAGTTTACTCACAGCTCAAAGATCATTTTCTAAAATTCTGGATATTTAAAAGCAGTTTATGAAGACCTCAGCAGCAGTTCTCAGGTCTACACACATTCAGAAGAACACTTCAGGATATGAGCTTTATTGCAGCTAGCATTTAAGTTCACACTACCAGCAGCAAAAGTCACAGGGCTACAATTCATATTCTTGACTTGCACTTCCTAAAACTGAACTTTAACTTCCAAAACTACCAGCATTTTAAACAGCTGTCTCCAGACAGATGCTAGTAAAACCTATGTACAAAGTTGGGGTTATACTGTGGCACATGGGCAGACAATTTAAATGATCCAGGGTACCCTGACGGTTCCAGACAGGCAAACCAAACAGGTATAGCCCTTGGCAAACACCGTGCCAGAACCCTGGCTTTCTCTCCCAAACTATTCAAAGTGTTCAAATTACGACTTTTCATCTTGCATTAACTACTGTGAACACAGTGAATAAATTACGATTTTTTTAAATCCCCAGCTGTAGCTAAAATAGCTTATTATGACAATTCACATCTCCTAGTTGCCAGTATCTGTTTTCCTCAGTTACAGTCTCAGCAAGTTATGCATCTTAAAGCATTGCAAGGCTGCACCTGGCAAAAGAATGCGTGCTTATTGTTGTGAAGGTTATGGCTTGGTTTTGTGGGTGCATTAAACAGGGAGGAAAAAAAAAAAGAAAGAAAGTTAAAAAAACTTAACTTTTTTGCAAAAAGTGTTGAGCAGTTTCCCACACAAGCAGATCCTAAATGGAAGCAGTCTGGGCCTCACTTCCTTCCTAAGTTAAAGTTATCACAAAGTTCACTCACAGAATTAGCATGAAGACCAAGTAAAAGGCAGCACCTTGCCACATCAGCCCAGTCTGAGCTGGAAAACAACAGTTGGCAATTCTGCCCATTTCTCCACGCAGGAGAAACCACCCCATGGCCAAACTTTTGGCTTTTGCTTTAAGCACCTGAATGGGCATCTCCAGGGCAGGAAGACAAGAGAGGATACTCTTCTACAGTAAACAGCATTTCTCCACACACTAACTCAACGTGCTGCTCTGATCACTCACTCATACTTGCCTCCTGCCATCCTCACATGGTCCACGGCTCTGAATCTTCATCTGAACCATTAAGCTGAGTGAGGAACACAACCAGTTCAGTCAAGCAAATATTTCCATTGCTTTCCACACATTCATTCTCAATGTATTTAAATATATGCTTTGGCACATGTTCAAAAAGCATCCTATATTAAGAGAAATTATTGAGCAAAGGATTAAGGGGAAGACAAGGCTATGGATCCAGAGGCAAGTTAAAAAATGGAGTGCCAGCAAATGTAACACACAGCATGTGTGAAAGAAAATCCTGTAAGACTTCGGGTTATTTTCATGTTGGGAATATGTTTCAACAAAATCAGGGTGAAAAAGCCCTGGAGTTAATTACTGGAAAACACGGATTTCTATTCAGCAAATATAACGCAGAAACCAAAAACATCATTTTGGGGGGAAAAAAAAAAAAGGAAAGAAAACCTTTTAAAAGTCAAAAAAGTTTGGGGTTTTGTTGTTTGGTTTTTTTTTTCTTTTCCTTTACAAGCCACTTATGAGACCATGTTTAGAGCACTGTGTTTAGTCCTGGGCATTTGCCCAGTTTACATTCACATTCTGGAGCCAGTGGAGTGAGGAACAGTTAATTTGGGGGTTATTTTTGGAAGGGTTTGTTTTCGTTTTGCTTTGGTTTTGTTTGTTTTTTTTCTGAGAGAAGCCCCTCAATAAAGCTGTTTCTACCTCTAAGGCTGTATACATGGGTTTGAGGAGAGGACTGTTATCATCCCTCACCAGAGACAATTTGCACTGCTCCATTTGTTGTAATAGAGCATGTCATTTGCAGCTAAGGATTTGTCCCTTAGTTTCTAAATAACATACAAAATGATTCAGTGCCTCCAGGCTTTTCAGAATTCCAGAAGATGACACCAGCTTCTGTGTACAGCAGGGCTTTTACTCTTCAGAGACAAGTCACATGTAAGACACCTTCCAAGACCTTTCATTTATAAGGCTATCTTGGAAACCCTGTTCCAAGATTGGGAGGAAAAATGCAATTCCTATGCCTCAACCAACCCTATTGTTATACATCACCCGCACAGACCAGATCCCTCCATGGTGCAGCATCATTAATAGCCTTTTCATGCAACAGCCACACAAATGGGTTCACTAATTCCAAATCATATATGATGATTACATATCACAAAATACTGCTATTCCTGCCAGAGAACTAGTAGGACTAACTTCCTTTCGCTACTTTCACTCTACCATGGCGACATCTTCACACACTTCTCATACTCACACTGTCAGCAGAATCCTATCAGCTTTGAAGAGCGCAGTATGGTATTAATGTGGAGTAGTTTTCAACCGAGTTGTTTATAGCATTGCAAAACCAACCCCAGAATGAGTCTAAGAGAATGCGATGACAGCTCCACAATTTCTTTTCCTTTATGTGTAAGCAATTTCTCTCTGCTGATCTCAAGGCAGAAAAATAAAACCACCAAAAATACACACCTGCTTTATCAGCCAGCTTCTTTTCAAAGCATTGCAGTAGACAGAAGACTATTCTCAGATAAATGCAAATCAAACTAACTTAGATTGAATAGCAGATAAAAAAAAAGTATATGTATATTCCAACTTCTCCTAAGCACACAACAAATGCATATACTATCAGTCTTGCAATTACAAGACAATAAATGTCAGTCACTTTTCTTCAAGAACATATTTAAATCTTTCTGCAAGCTTTCAATATATACGCGAGGAAAAAAAAATCCTACAACCCAAAATGGACAGATACAGGTTTATCCATCCTGCAAAATGTTTTATTTTATTTAGAAGAGTTAAGCATGGACTTTACAGACATAGGCTTGTAAAAACTACAGAAGTCAAGAAAAAGTCACAAGGACAAAAACCAAGCCCTTGGGCCTCATTCAAAATTTGCGTGAATTCTGGAGCAACTCCCTTGAAGTTAAGAGAGCTAGTATAAAACTTACTGTCAAAGAGAGGAGAACTAGGTCCACCATGAGGTGACATCTTGCCAAATGGCCTGTGCTGCACAAACACCTTCCTGTCACTCTGCTTTCACAGGGTGGGCTCCACATGCAGAGCTCACAGAGCAGCAGCACGTGCTTTACACATGCTTTTCACATGGGCTGCCATGACTGGGCCCAGCAGTGCAGTGCCTGGATGAGGAAAGGACTTGTGCTTCTACACTGCACAAACCTTCATCTCCATCTTGGCAACCTCATCATCTGCTGGGAGAGCAGATGCTTTTCAGGACAGGAGGTCCAGTGTAGAGGCGGCCATGGGCTGAGACAGGCTGAGAAGGTTGGGGCTGTTCAGCCTGGAGAAGAGAAGGCTGTGTGGAGACCTCATAGCAGCTTCCAGTGTCTGAAGGGGGGCTATAGGGATGCTGGGGAGGGACTCTTCATTAGGGACTTGTAGTGACAGGACAAGGGGTAATGGGTTAAAACTTAAACAGGGGAAGTTTAGATTGGATATAAGGAGGAAATTCTTTCCTGTTAGGGTGGTGAGGCACTGGAATGGGTTGCCCAGGGAGGTTGTGAATGCTCCATCCCTGGCAGTGTTCAAGACCAGGTTGGACAGAGCCTTGGGTGATATGGTTTAGTGTGAGGTGTCCCTGCCCATGGCAGGGGGGTTGGAACTTGATGATCTTGAGGTCCTTTCCAACCCTAACTATTCTATGATTCTATGATGCCTGGCAAGTCCTTCATCACCTTTCATTTCTATGGCAGTGTTGTGGAACAAAAAGGCAGAAGAAAGACTGCACATGTTTGTCTTGATCTGTCTAAAAGACACTCTCTAAACCAAAAGAGGCTGGGTTACAGAACACCTCCCCTTCCAGGTCAGTATCACACAGGGTCCAGACCAAAAGTGGGATAAGGACAACGTAAGCACTTCAGTCTACAGCCAAGAATGCAAAGTGGTAGCAGCCACCCTTCCACAAACAAACCACTTTGCATCTCAGAGCAGCCAAGAGACTAAGAAAATTCTACATCCCTTCCAGCCCTTTTCTCCTTGGTCCCATTCAAACTGCAAACACTCAGACTCCTGAACAAGTATGGTAGGCCAGACTGCCTTAGGACTGGGTAACTGTAGGTGGTGAAACATCAGATAAAGCTGATGATTGTAAGTGATCCTACTCTAGGTCATAAGCACCACAAATGCCAAGAAGTGGATGTGATATCCTTTCCAGCTCTCATAATATGTTCCATAAGAAGACATGGGATAACTGTACTGCATCTAAGAGTCTTGCTGCAGATTTTCTTGAGTCAGGAATAATTTTCAGTGTTCTAAATTAAGGTATATATTGGAAATTGGAGCCTCATATCTCTCCAATTCCTACTACACTATATCACTCCTGTGCTTGCCTTTTTTTTATTTTTTTTTTTACACAGTGACTCAATTTAACGCAGGGTGCCAAATATTTAGTTACACTTCCGTCCCCTCTCCCAGTACACACTGAACGTACCAATTGAATGATAAGTGACTGGAACAACAAAAAAAAATGGTTTAACTAGCAACACTTGACTCTGCTTTGCATTCTTCCCAAGCAACTCTTAAGGAAGGAATTTTAAAGGTTTTTCTGAGACACATCGTGATAAATCTCCAATTACAGATTAGAGGTATGTAAACCTCTTATTTTCAAGATCTGTACACTATGGTAAGTATTTAGAGCCACAGGCAAGTTCTGCACAACCATGGAGCCTACAATACACATGACCACAGAACTAGCTTTCTGTACGTTGCTCCAGCCCGTGTTTGGAGTCGCTACTTCTGGAAGGAGAGACCACAATTTTGCTGTTGAGCCCCTTTCAGCTCCTGATCCAGAGCCCCTCAGTGATGCTACAGGGCTAAAAAGCTGTGAGAGTGGTCTGGTAACATGTTAAGAAAAGGACTAAGACCATATCTACTTCATGTAGTACCCTCTCAACTTCCTCCTGCTGATGGGAGATGAATGAGTTACTTATCACTACAATGTGACAGCTGCATTATTCTAGTAGCAGTGAAATATTTAGTCACCCTACTGTTTGTTCAGTGCCTTAGTAACTACATTTGATCTATCTTTAGAAACAATCCAAAAACGCCTCTGAGCCTTAAGTAAAAGGGCTTGTTATCTTCTACATTAGATATACTTGGGAGCAACAGGAGCCAATGTTCCTGGTTCTATTAGCCACAGACCTCAACACAGTCGATCACGCATTGTATGCTTCAACCTCCCAGCCTCTAGGGAGGGGGCCAGCAGAGTATTTTCACACGGAGACCATGACACACCTCCCTGTAGGGCCTCAGAGCTGGAGCAAGCGACACCAAGTTGGCTGGGAGTGCAAAAGGGTGATAGAGAATCCACCAAAGTCAGCCACAAGAGCCCCTTGACACACCTTATCCAGCTTGTGCCAGGAGCACACACTCATACCACTCATGGGCCACAGAGCCCTTGACAACTGAATTTGAACTTCTGAAATAAATAAAACCCAAATAAACACCACAGTTGGGTCACCTCTGCTCTGAATAGCAGATGATGCTTTCCCGAGTTCGCACCTTATTCAGCACAAAAGTTTCTCAATCCACCAGAAATTTTTCAAGCAGCCTGAAAATCCTGAAGCTTAACAGGATCAGCTTCTCAGCACAGAATAATATTTATGCTAGCTGTCCTTTTAAAGGCTTAGCTGGAGAAGAAACCTGCATTACAGCTACTGTACAACCCAGCCTCAACAGACTTACCTACCAGGGAAACTTTAACCTGGTAGCCCATTTACAACAGTGCTGTGGGATCCCAAATCTGCTGAGGGGCAAAACCAAACACAAAAATCCAAATATTTACAAGTTAAGCAAATATAAACAGACTGAAACCTACAGAAATCCCTTGAAGAGGAAAAGTCAGCCTCAAAACCCACTTGGTGAGTGTATTCCAAACAACATACTGGAATCTTGTTCCATGCAGCTCTTCCATCACCATTTTCAGAAGAGTCAATATTGCTGATATTCTTGGCAATTACTTCTTATCTAATGTTTTTAATTAACACAAAGAATGAGGCAGGAGATTGAATACAAATCCTCTTAATGAAACTAAATGCACCCTAGGATCACATATGATAAAATACAGGGGACTGTTCCACATAAATGTTTTCAGAATCACAGCACAATTTTCTTGTGTAGCTATGTGACTGACAACTCTATTTATCAGTCTTCCTGCTCAATTAATTATTTGGGTCCCAAGTAACCTATTAATCAAATATTGAAAAGCTAAATAGATCTAAAACCAATAAAATGTAACATAGATGTGACCTGTGGAAAGGCAAGAGCTTGGTTCAACAGCTATACCAACATATTTTATCCCAGCAAAACAGAGTTACTCAGAGAGTCAGTGCAGACATAGCTGAGTTGAAGACAGAATTCCTGTGGAATGGCACAGTCTAAAGCTCCAAGTATTTGCTTTTCTGAGCACTGTCTCATCAGCCTTACAGCCTGCACCTGGCCAATAGTGCACTTCTGCAAATGCAGTAACTCCAGTCAAACACAGTTAGTCCAGTCACTTGTCAGGTCCCTCGGCTGTTCCAAACAAGCTATATTCTAACAGAGAAAGGGCATTCTTGCAAGCACTGTCCTGTTCCCTCCCCCCCCACCCGGAGCTTTTGAACAAAGAAATACCAGGTGGAAATCATGTTTTATGCAATCCTCAACACAGCTGAGCTGGCAAAGGCACATAAAGCTATTCCTTACTTATAAAGGCACTAGAGTAAGACTTTAGAAAATAAGCAAATACAAGAAATGAGAGCTAAGTAGCTTAGAAAAATAATACAACAAAGGAATCAAGCTAACAGATGAAAGTACACCTTCTGCTTTTCTGCATTTATCAAATTGGACCTGTGTGACTGAAAATAAACTTTTATCATAATATTTAAAAGAAAATATTTAACAAGAGGAACTGACAAAAGATATGTTGTATCCCCATCTTTTGGGCCCTGGGAAGCCCTAATCCAGTCAGAAAAGCAATGCAGATGCCCACACTGAGAACACTTCATTCAGCCTTGCTCAACTACTGTTGACAGTGTGTACGGCGTACTGACTGCAGGCCCTAAACGGGGCTCGCACCGAACTGCAAACATGCACTAAGCTTTCTCTTCCAAGGCTGTACGACTTACTCACACAGATGACAGCAGCAGGAGGGGGGCGGGATGGCCGGCGCAGCTGGAAGCAGTCGATGAGGGTCCCCCGGCAGGCAGCGGGGTGCCCGGGCAGGGCAGGGCACGGCGGGGCGGGCGGTGGCCCCGAGCCCCAGTGCTGAGGCCTGGCACCGAGTAGGGAGCAGCAGCCCGGTGTGTGCAGGCCCTGGACCACATTCCCTGGGACCTGCCGCAGGGAGACGGGGCCCGGCCCGCCCTGGCCTTGGCCGCGGCAGAGGCAGCCCAGAGGGGGAAGGAAGGGGTGAGGAAGAGGGACCGGCTGCAGCCCGGCTCCTCACCTGCCTCCCGCCGGGGCGGAGAGCGACGCTTCCCAGCACCGCGCCCCTTCGCGGCCCTCGTGTCCCCCGCTCCGCTCGCTCCCGTGGGGCAGCGGTTTCAAGCAGCCGCCGCGGGCCCCTCCACCCGGCCGCCGAGCCCCACCCGCCCCTTACCTCTCGCCGCCGGGCAGCAGCGGCAGCGCTGCGGGGAGCCGCGCCGGGCCGAGGCGCGGGAAGCGGCCGCCGCTTTGTGCCCGCCGCTCGGCTCGGGCCGCCCCTGCCGTCACCCCGGAGCCGGGTCCCTCCTGGGGCCAGGCGCCTGCGCCCCGCGCCCGGCCCGCCCCCTGCAGCCGCACGGCAGGGCTGGAGGCGCGGTCAGTGCCGGGGCCGCGTAGCACCGGAGTATCGGGAGCTCTGCCGGGGAGACCGAGGGCCGCAGAGCCGGGGGGGGCTCAGAGGCGCTCCCGGAGCCCGGGCGCTGCCGCGCCTCTCAACAACCGGGCCGAAAACCGCGCGGGGCGCGGAGCGATTCTGCCGCCTCCCCACGCACGGCCCAGCTGTGCCCGCGGAGCTCCGGCCGCAGCCGCGGGGAAGCGCAGTTCTCGTCGCGCACCCCTGTGCCGATGCGCCCGTCACTGACTTCAGCTGACCCTGGAGAAGATGAACTGCAGCCCTCGTGCCGTGGGGATGCGCTGGTTCCGCGGCTCACTCCAGGATCCCAGCGCTCATTGCATCGCAAGTTCATTAGACTGAGTTCAGTGCAGGTTATTTCTATAACTAAAATACAGGAGAGCAGGCTTCTCCTTCCAGTCTGGCAGCTGCTTTCTCCATAAATAGAGTACCCGTTAGGAATGCTCGCAACCACACTGAAGGCAGCAAAGCATGATTAGGAACATATTCAAAGGCACACAGGGGTGGAAAAATCTACTTAAAGGGCACATACCGAGTCCAAAATTCAGACCATTAAAATGAAAGGTGGATGCCTACCTGGCTTTGAGGAAGCAGGGCAAAGCAATGCTGTCTTATTTACAAGGTGGTGACATTTACATCAATTCATGGCTTCTGTGAAAGCGGCTATTAATCTTCACGCATAAGAGACCTGATTGGCTCATGGATGCAACCGCTTAATGCATCTGAGCAGTTTCTGCTGCTGCAGCTTTCGTTTAACCTCTAGGTGTCTTTGGACAGAGATGTGAAACTTCGGCGGTGAGATGGAGGCGGCTGCAGTAAATCCTGCTTGCCTGGTGCAAAACCAGTGGCGAGTTCTGCAAGCTGGCTCAAGGGCCACCGGAACCTTTCCTGTCAGATCTTCAGCATTTACAAGCATTTATCGCGAGAGATACCATGGCTGGCTTTCCAGTCCTAGTACCTCTGGAAACTGCTAGTGTTTATTCAGGTAGCCTAGCAGATTGCACTGAAGTCCTGTTTTGCAGTGCCTGGCTTGGCATAGCTGTCAGAGCACAGGGGTACCCTTACAGAGAGGGAGGAGGCACCACTGACCCCCCAAAAAAGCATGTGGGAGCAGTTAGCAAAGTACTGCCAGCCACAGAGGAAAAGCAGCAAACAAGAGAGTATATGAGAGGCAGGTTAGAACACAGCCAGCCCTGCTGAACTGGAGCAGAACTGGTCTCTAAGTGCTGGAGAAAACTTACTGGAAAAAATCACTTTGCTGCACACAGCCCTCCACATACCTGAGGGACTGGGTGAAATTTCCTAGTTTGTGTTTATTTATCCCTGATTGAGACCCTCCCTCAATCCAGCTGTGAGCATGGGCTAGGCATGATTTTCTATACACACAGTAAGCCTGCAAAAAAGGAGGGTTTTCCCAGCCCTGAATGGCTGGGCTATATTTGTCATCATATGGGTGTGCGGCAGAGACCCACGTGTAGGCAGAAGGCATTAAGCATTGGTGGGATGCCGCAGAGGACTCAACTAGTCCAGACAAGAAATGGCACTTGGCCTTCCCCAAGCTGCTGCATTGCTGTATTACACACCCCGGCGAGGTGAGGGTGGCTTTCCCATGTGATTTGGTTTAGACTTGGCCTGGGCAGTATGTCCTTTAGCTCTAAAAATCAGAACTCCTGTTTGTTATTTCTGTTACAAGTACAAAGGAAAACAGCGTTACTGGGATCTCCAGTGTCTTGAGTAGTTGCTGAGGGGATGGGAAACAGACTTGCTTATCTGTTGTCACACCCTGGCAACTGCAGCAGGGAGCAGCAATTATTAATTCCTTCTGCTAGTTTCTCTCATGGTACCTGCGATTCCTGCACCAAGAGATTTTCCTCTTCCACTGGCTCCTACCCTTGAAGCCTGCTACATTGCTGTGAGCTCTGCAGGAGGGAGAAGAGAAACTGCAGCACTTTACATGAAAGGCAGATGAGTCGCTGGCATCTGTCTCTTGTGTGCTGAACATGCTGCTGCTGCACCACAGGAAAACCTGTGCAACCTCCCAGCCATGGAGGTGCATCCTCCCCAGCCCTCCAGAGCCTGGCCACATTCACCAATGATTTCAGAGTGATCTATTCTCACCTTAAAACACAACGTGTGTTTCAGCCTGTAGCACGACAGCGATTACTGAAGTACACTCAAAATCTTACCCTTTGGCAGTATGTGCGTAATGCGTTTTGGGCTCCAAGTCAAATTTCTTGTTCTGATTTGCAAAACAACTTTGGCACTCAGGCATGTTTTATAATGGAGGAGGGAGATGAGAATCAAACTGCCTTAAGGAGACACAGCAAAAACTGCCTAAAACAGACCTCATTGTTTTATTTAATTTTCCTAACGATTTTTTTCATCCAGAGAGCAAACACATACATACCTACACACCTGGAAAGAAAAAAGCCCTACAAACAAACCAACAAGTGAACAAATCCCATAGAACTGAGCCAACTAGTTTTTCTGCAAGCTGTAGCGAGGCTGGTATTGAAATCCCGAGTTGTTCTGGGCTCTGACATGACCTGTTGTGTATGGTGAGGCAGAATCTCTCCTTGTTCCACCCTCTTCATTTTCCAGATCCAGAGGATATTCCATCATCATCTAAATTTCAGTGTCACAGAGAGCATTTCTATGTTCCAGATTCATTAATGCTGAGGTAGACAGCTATCCTGAGCCTGTCAGCCACACACTCCAACACTTCACACAGGCAAAAGCCACAAGACAGACACCATGAACCTCAAAAGCAGAGTGAAAGGAGATTGCCAAGAGAAGTACCAAGCAACTGGGAGCTCCATCTCACCACTGACGAAAGGCAGAGCTGGTGCACAAAGATGTTGGACAAGACCGGTCCCAACACCGACCCTGAGGGACGCCACTCATTACTGGTCTCCAGCCGGACATTGAGCCATTGACCACAACTCTTTGTGTGCGGCCATCCAGCCAGTTCTTTATCCACCGAGTGGTCCATCCATCAAATTGATGTCTCTCCAATGTAGAGACAAGGATGTTGTGTGGGACAGTGTCGAACGCTTTGCACAAGTCCAGGTAGATGACATCAACTGTTCTACCCCTGTCCATCAGTTCTGTGGCCCCATCATAGAAGGCCACCAAATTGGTCAGGCAGGATTTCCCCTTAGTGAAGCCATGCTGGCTGTCACCAAGCACCTTGTTGATTTTCATGTGCCTTAGCATGCCTGCCAGGAGAATCTGCTCCAAGATTTTGCCAGGCACAGAGGTGAGACTGACTGCTCTGTAATTCCCTGGGTCATTCATTTTCCCCTTCTTGAAAATGGGGGTTATATTTCCCTTTTTCCAGTTGTTGGGAACTTCACCTGACTGCCATGATTTCTCAAATATGATGGACAGTGGCTTAGCATCTTCATTTGCCATCTCCTTTCAGGACCCACGGATGGATTTCATCAGGTCCCATGGACTTATGTACATTCAGGTTCTTAAGATGGTCTTGAACCAGATGCCTTCCTACAGTGGGCTTAGGGTCTTCCTTCTCACAGTCCCTGCATCTGCCTTCCAAGACTTGGGTGGTGTGGTCAGAGCATTTCCCAGTGAAGACTGAGGCAAAGAAGTCATTCAGAACCTCATCCTTCTGAGCTGACCACTAATTTGCTGGGTCCCAAAACTGGTGAGATGCTGACATCCTGCAAGTGAAAGTTGTTAATCTTGTTGTTGTCTGGCACTGCTGCAATTGTCACACAGACAGAGACACTTTTTGAACAAATGGAGCAGTCAAAGATACGTGACTTAATCCCTGTGGGCGGGTTTTGAGAAGGCTGGAAGTTAAACCCTTTGACTTCTGGCTAATGGCTGCCTCTTGCCACTTCCATGGCCACAGACACTGGTATCAGGCAAAGAAATAGCCTCAAAAGTGGAACTTATGCCTTACCTGTCAGTTCTCCCTTCTGAGGCAATACAGTAGCTGGCCAGTACTGCACCTTGCTCTGAGTCCTCATTACCAGATTTTGATAAAGTTCTTACTAAGTAAAAACATGACTTGGTACTCAGATAAGCCCAAACATATTCACCCATGGCACGTTTCTTTCCTACCTACCTGCACTCATTGGCAAGTGTGACATTATATTGGAGAATGTTTTTGAAAGAGGTGATGTCTTGTGGATTAACCTGATTTTCAAGAGATTTTGGTTCCCTTCCCAGCTCTGCCTGCATGATTGGGAACAAGTAACTCTTTTACAGGTCATCGCATTTACTGCAGGGCATTAGCATGCTTTTATTCAAGTATACAGCATTCCTGTATTTATTGAACTAAAGGCTACACAAATGTGATAAATAGCATGCTTGACAAATGTTATTTAAAAAGCCCCAGGTCACTTCTACTGCTTCATATGGCCTCTTTGATATGGAAGGAGAATCCCCGTTCCTATTTCCTAGACTCATTGCAGAGCCACTCTCTTTTTGCTGCTCCCCCCCCCCCCCCCCGTACTGCTGGTAGCAAAGGACAGGAGTGAAGCTGTTTATGGTCGTGAATCACTGCAGCTATGGGAAGAAATCACTCTTTTATTATTTCACGGTGCTGTGATTGTTAAGTTCAGCTCTCTCAGTCTTGTTCCATGAAGGGGGATCTGGCCAACAGCTTTTCAACACACCCCACATCAGGACAGATTTCCATGGTGGCATTCTGATGAGAGAACCAACAGCGGCTATTCTTTATATGTCTTCCTGACAGCCAGGAAACAAATAAGTGGAAATTCTGCATAACTGCATTGCTAGCTCAGTAGCATTTATTTTTTTACCTTCTCTCTCATTTGAAGTATTCTTTTGAAAACAGTATTCAGATAATACCGGTTCAGGGAAGTGAGCTCACTCTGACATCCCAGCTCTCAAAGAGCACGTGGACCAGAACCCCGAGTTGCTCAGAAACTCCCTGAGGAGTGCAGGCCAGAGCAACCCAGGGGCACTATGCACGTCCTGCCCTTTCCGAGCACCATATCAGGAAAATGCAAGGGCCGTAGCATCTAATTCCATCTCCTTACCAGCAACCTCATTAGACTGGGGAGCGAGGAGCAATAATGAGCCTCCAGCTGCCAATGAAAGCTCATTCCAGCTGCATATGTGCCAAAACCTATTCCTTTCTCTACAGCCTGAACCAACGTGACACGAGAATGGTGATGAGAGCTCTGTCCAGAGAGATGATGACTGCCAGACACTAGCTGTGAGTAATCCTCAGGAACTTGTGAAGAATCAGAGCCATACTCTAATCCCACCACTAAACACATGATCTATTTTATGTGATACTGTGTGGGGAGGAGGGAAGGGGAATAGTACCTGTATTTGGGTAATTCTTCCTCACTCCACCTGAATTCTGAATTGACTGATCTGATTGTCTCAGATCCACCAGTGAAGCACAGCAACCTGAGTTTATTCAAGCTTGGACATCAGTTTTAAAGCACTTGGAAGTACCAGCTACTGAGTCACTAGTCTCTGCCTTCATGATGGTGAGTGTGATACAGGCAGATGAGAACATGCTTTCATCGTCTTCCAAAACACACAGCCTGGCATTTCCAGTCTTTCTCTTCCAACTGTCTCAACTTGCAGGAAAGTAACGATTGTGAGTCATCCTGTCATGTTTACAGTACTACTGAAGAAGAAGAAAGGGGAGAAAAGTGTTTGTAGCCTGGCCATAGGATTGTTTGCCAAATAAAGTAAATTATGCTTCAAATCTGCAGCTACAATGAGAAGTGACATACACCATAGCAGTTTACGGGGAAACAGATCCCTAGGGAGAACCGTGATCAACTAGTTATTTGTCATTTCAGCATTGTGTTTTAACAGTGCACCATTTAATTACACCCAACAAAAATCTAATTACTAATGTAATTTCTACTTCTTAATTAATCCTGGTAACATCTGCCCATTGCTTCCCCAGCCTTCCACTGCTTCACTTGAGTGTATGTGCATTTTTGTGTCCACAGGCAGTGCCATTCTAAGGCAGCAGGAGGCATTTGCTTTATTATCTCTTGGCAGCCAAAGGAGATGACTATAAACCTGAAGGAGAATCAGGCCCTCCCTTTGTTGGGATAGCAACAAGACTGCCATTATTCAAGAGGAGGGGAAAAAAAAGGCCTGTATCTATATTAAAAGCTCTTGTTTTTATTAGTGGAAGCATTAACATTTCCCAATGTGCTTTCAAGTATTTTGCCTTTAGTTTGGAGCTGCTTGTAAAAGCAGTGAAGTCATACAAGGCAAATAACCTGAGAACAATCAGCTCCAAGCATAAATCTTACAGAACTGGGCAGAAGCTGGCTGGTCCAGAAGCTGATGTGCAGCTTTGCAGTTTGAAGGATCTCCTGAGATTAATTTGAGAGCTAAAGCCATTGCTGTTCTCCAGTGGAGAGCAAATCTGTGTCCATAGAACAAGAAAACCCATTACAGAGCTGAACAACATTGGCCTAAGCACCACAAAATATTGTTACCATTCATTGGAAAGGCCAAGCACTACAAAGTCGAATGGTAAGAATCGAGAGGACAAGATTGTACAGAAAATGTTGTACTTGTGAGTCCAGGTTCATAAACAGTTATTGCCACAGACCTCCATGGAACCCAGGAGGTGGCTACATACTTGTATTTGGCACTTAGTCCTCAGCCTGGAGAGAGCTGGAACAGCCAGAAGTAAGGACACAGCTGCAACTGGACCAGGTCCTGGAGACCTTTTCAGTTAACGCAGAGCCATATTCTGCAGGAAGCTTGGGTTGAACAGGAAGATCTCAGTAACAAAGTAGCTTTCTGAATAAGGATGCCAAGATCTGGCCTGTGAGGTTTAATAGTTTAATCTGCTAAGGGAATTGCTGCTCTAATCACAGCCATGGTGGAGTCCTTGAGTAGTTGAAGATTAGAGAGACAATTCATAATCCCTGATATGCTGCACAGATGAAAGCTATCAAGTGGATTTACAGAGGAAATAAGGTATATTCAGAAACTCACTGTCTTCCAGTCTCAACTGGAACAAAACTATCCATTAATATCTGACATGAAGCATGCTCTGGAAAACTGGAAGCAGATACTGAAAACGAGCAAACCCCACCAGGCCTAATGAATATGTGATGAACCAGTTACTAACATTCAATCCAGCAAGCTCTGTCACTAAGGATGGATAGCATTCCTGTTGGTATTTGTAGGTCTGTATGCCCTAGATGGCATTGCTCTGCAACATTACAGAATACACTTCTGGAATCCAAGCTCTCCCTGCAGTCAGCAGAAAAGAATTTTAGGCAGGCCAAGTATTGATTTAAGTTCACACACAAAGATAACAGCAGAGTTCTCTTTTTAACGTCGCTGTTCTGTACCACTGCAGCTGATATGTTAATGATGCCAGTCTTCCCCCCTCCCATTCATTCTTTAAAAGCTCACTTGTAACATCTTCTTGTGCGAGTTGCAGTAAACAACTGCTCTGGTTTGAAGTGGTTTCATCGCACCTGCTCCCTCCAGGCTGCGGTATTGAACTGGTTTTGTTTATTCTTGCTACTCGTCTCCAACCATTTGCTTGGCGCTGTGAAGCAGGCTCACACCAGCACAGAGCGCTGCTTGTTCCTGACAGTCCAAGGTTGAAGATGTGCTTCTTTCTCTCCAAATGCTAACGCCAGCCCACTTAAAGCAGCTGGAGGGGAAGTGGGCAGATGCTCAGCTGTGCTAAGAGGGCTGATTACCATTGCAGCAGGGAGGAAAAGTACACACCAAATCAGCATACCCGGCGTTTGTCCCAAGTCCTATGTCTGCCTGATTCCCTTTCAGAGAGAGACACAGCCATATGTTGCCTCTGCTTCAGCTTCCAAGGAAGCACAATGTGCTTGGGAGTACTGGTGTGCATCCACCTCACAGCACCAAGGATTAGAAACTTGGAGCTGTGCAGCCCACCAGCAGCCTGAAGGCCTCATAAAGAATAAAACCTAATAAAGGATTTTGGCACTGAAAACCCTAACCATCAAGCACTGGTTCTCTCAAGTGTGGTTACCGTGTCTGGGCATCCCCTGCAAGGTGAGAAGGCTCACTACCCACAGCCCACTTCAACTGGGAGACTCTAAGCCTTCAGGGTTGTGACAGTTGCATGGAAATGCCTTGGTCTCACTTGAGCTCAGACCCCCCCCCCGTGTGCTGGGCTGCACCCCCAGAGCGTGAGCAGCAGCTCAGGGAGGGGATCCTGCCCCTCTGCTGTGCTCTGGGGAGACCCCCCTGCAGTCCTGATCCAGCTCTGGGGCAGCAGCACAAGAGGGACGTGGAGCTGTTGGAGCGAGGCCAGAGGAGGCCATGGAGATGCTGCGAGGGCTGGAGCAGCTCTGCTCTGGAGCCAGGCTGAGAGAGCTGGGCTGGGGCAGCCTGGAGAAGAGAAGGCTCCTGAAGGGGAGACCTGAGAGCAGCTCCAGTGCCTGAAGGGGCTGCAGGAAAGCTGGAGAGGGGCTTGGGACAAGGGATGGAGGGACAGGCCAAGGGGAATGGCTTGAACCTGCCCGAGGGGAGACTGAGATGAGCTCTTAGGCAGAAGCTCTTCCCTGTGAGGGTGCTGAGGCGCTGGCACAGGGTGCCCAGAGAAGCTGTGGCTGCCCCATCCCTGGCAGTGCTCAAGGCCAGGTTGGACACAGGGGCTTGGAGCAAGCTGCTCTAGTGGAAGGTGTCCCTGCCCGTGGCAGGGGCTGGAGCTGGAGGAGCTTTGAGGTCCCTTCCAACCCAAACCAGGCTGGGATACTGGGAGTCTTTCTGGGATGCATAACCCCATTTCTTCTCTTAAAAGGTAGCCCTGTCCATGGCTCTTCACAAAGAAAGGGTATTGCACATCTTTTGGGATGCTAAGCAGTAGTGGCATGTCCTGCTCTGCAAGCATGTGATGCTTTTGTTGCCTGTGACCTGGGAGGATGTGGCATCAAGAGGCTAAAAACCATCTTGGGTGGGAGGCTCGCCACCAAGCTCTCCCTTTTGTCACTGATTAACAGAAAGGAAAGCAAGCGCTTGAATTCCTCAGGCATGAGATGGCAGTCCTTGTTCCTCAGATGCAGTCCCATAGTGCTGACGTGGCCAGCGGTGCAGCTGGACCCTCAGCTGTGCTGCAGCAGGTAGAGGTAGTCTTTGGGAGTGGGGCATGGCGCCAGATTTCCCTTAGCTTTAAGAATGACATTTAGGAAGGAAAATTAGTCTGGTAGGGTTGGGGTATTTATTGTTGATGTACATACAGTGAAATTGTCTTGTGGTATCAAGGGAAGGAAAGATCAGCCGTAACACCTACACCCGGGGGGGCGCAGGGTATTTTTTGTTTTTGTTTCTCAGATGTTATTCCAAAGATTAAAACAAGGAAGAAAAGACATTTCCCTCATCAGCAGAGACATTCCTCAACCAGTCCTCTTCAAACACGATTTTGGGGCGACTGAAGGCTTCAGAGTTACCCATCAGAAGTCCTTATGCTGAGATCAGGGGCAGATGCAGCTTTGTTCAAGCAGCACAATCAGGATGCCAATAAACAGGTGAAAACCAATTGAGCCCAGTCTGGAGGGAGAGTGTTAACTGCAACTTGCAGAGAAAAGATCTCTCATCTCTGGAAATGATATTTCAAAGCAAATAGCTTTTGGGGTGGCAAAGACACAAGTTGGGCCTCTGTAAAGCAAGTCAGAAGTGACTGGCAAAGGGAAAATAAACAGGATTTGTGCCTAGTTTTGCATCTTTATGATGACTAAAGAGGGCCAGGCTGGAGGAGGGTGAGTTTTCTTTTCATCACTTTGTACTTCTGCCCTGATGTTTCATTTTTTGTTCTGAAGAAACTTTCGTGTCTCTGCTTGGCAGGGTTTGTGAGGGCTGAGGAGTAACGGCAAAGACAACACAACAACAGCTTCTAAAAACGCAGAAGTGCACACATGAACATGAAATGCATATTCTTCAACAACTCCTCCAGCCAAAGCCGTGACGGCTTGCCTCAATGCTCTGATTTTCCTAACTTTAGTGAAAGCAGCTTGAAATTCACCTACTCCTCGACCTCTGAAAACCAGTTTCTAACTTTCCAGGCTGCAAATTACACAGAATTTTTCTAAAGTGAGGTAAGCAATCATGAGGCTGAATCAAAAAAGATGCGTATCTGGCAATTCACCCTGGCAGGGGGTAGGGAGTGAGAGTATCATCAGGGTCCAACAGCCAACTGGAACAGCTCCAAGTTGTGACAAAGAGCAAGATTATCTTTGAACCAGAGAACGAGGCATGGGGAAGTCTCTCCAGGACCGCCGCATCCGCAGGGGTTCCAGCACACCTTTTGGGCTGCCAGCACGCAGGGCTGGAATGCAAACAAGAGTAACGAGGGAAAATATTTTCAAGACAACTGCTGGGCTTGCACTGATGAAAGACACCTTTTGTACCAACATCAAAGGCTGCACCTCATTCTCTGCAGTCTGGGACGGAGCCATGGGACCAGCGTGTGTGCCTTTTCTGCACCGCATGGCTCTTCTGCATCTGGAAATAGCAGCGGATGTGTAAATAAATAACCTCTGCAGCCTAAGACATACCACTGCTTCCTGTGGACATGGTGGGCCCATCAGAAGAAAGATGCCATTTTGGCAGCGGCTGTTACAAAGAGAAAAGCAAAGGTATTTTAGGCAAAGCACCCAGTCCCAATTACAGACCTTTTCATTCAAGGATCTCAAACCCTTCTTTCAGAGAAAGCATAATGGGAGGGGAGGTGAGCTGAAGCGTCCCAACCTTTTAATGCGATGAGTCCTATCACCAAGGCAGGCTCAGATTTAGTAGGGAAGTTGCAGTCTCTGCTAGGCTGGTGCAGAGCATAAAAGCAGCACAAGTATTCCGCTACTCCAGAAATACGCCTTTTAACAAGCCCTTTCCACAGGTTTTCCACAGCTTTCTGTAATGGAAACTGGCTACATCAGAACTGTTACAATAGCACCTCCTCCTCATTATTATTCCAAGCATGACTAAAAATGTTATTCCAGGAATAACTTCAGAGGGAGGACTGGATCTCATAACCATAGAAGTCAGTGATGAATGGTCACAGGCACAGAATCCTTCCAGCTGGGAGAGTGACAATCAACTCCCACTACCCTGTTCTGGAAGAGAGTAACTTCAGCACAGTGGTTTCAGATCTGGATTGTTGTAACAGAGCAGAATTTGACTCCTCATGTAAGAGCAGATAAAATTCCCTCAGTGTTTCTGTGTGGACTCCAACACAACCAGGTCAGAGGAGCCAGCCCACTCCTGCGCCAATTACTGTGGTGCACACACCTTTATTGCAAAGGCACATGAAAAGGGGCAGAGGGGAAAAAAAGTACAAACCCTCTTTTCTTTTTCCTTCACTCCCTAATTCGATGCCCAGGTCAAATGAGCGGTTCAAAGTACCTTCAGAACTATGCCAAAACTGAATAAATCACAGGGATTGTGACCCACAGGGGTGCTCGACTCCTGTGTCCAAGCACACCTTGAAGTGTTAAGCTAGTACAAAGAGAGGATACTTTTATTGATAAACATTATATTGTTTTAGTGTAGATGTCTGACACATTATTAAATCAAATGACAAAACATTTAAAGTAATTCATTCTAATAAAACTTTTTGATATTCCATAGACAATAGTGCTGTGAATTTTGTTTATAGTATAACACATTAAAAACACAGAAATACAAGTTTCTAATTTCATAGGTTACCGGCAAACAGAGAAAAACGCATGCTTTCATTTCTGTTAAATCTGTAACTTACACAGGCAAGTGGAACAGCTATGCATAGAAGACTATTCTACAACAAGTTGTAAAACAAACATAAAGAATGACCTTATAATACTTGTACAAGTATGACAAAACCATTGCAACTCATTTCAAAAGGTAACAAATGTTTTGTCTGTGGCTCCACCATTTTAACACTTCTAAGCTGACTTTAAAAGTGATTTTGAGTAGAATTGCATTACTAGAAACCACTGATTATTTTGTTTTCTGTCTGGCTGTAAATGAACATACATTACATGTGCATTTGCCCTCAGTTCCATCTGCATTTTTTTCCTTATGGTTAGAAGCATCACAGGATCGTCCCACTCGGTGAAGAGGAACCAAGACAGCATCATTTGATCCCAAATCAAATAGAAGGTGCTTGTACCAGTCACTTTTATTGCTGTGCTTCCTGCAGCTTTGATGCTGTGACTGTGCCATGAAGTAGAAAACCCACCACACACACAATGGAAGGAAATCTGTGCGGTTCCCTCACAGTCTGTTTTAGAACAAGCCATAGTAGGGGGTGCAAACTCACCTCAATCACAGGGCACTGGTGGGCAAAGCCCTTGCAAGGAAAAGAAAGCAAAGGGAAGTTTCTTCGGAGAGCCAGCACCCAGCAGCACCCAGCAGCACCCAGCAGCACCCACTGCCCTTCGGTGGTGAGCAGGGGCCCAGCACTGCTGAGAATCCAGCCATGGTTTTAGTTAATAAACGGGAGCTAATGAAAGCCTGGCCCAGAACATACTGGATGAGCCAGAGGAGGAAGAGAAGGTAGAGGGAACTTGCGCAACATACCTGAGGAGGAACAGGTCTGTGTGTTGACCTGTTTGCCTTAGTGAAATCCCAGTTTACCAGTGCACGGATTCCCATTGCCAGGCTTTGCTGGGGTTGTAGCAGAAGTGAACTTCACCCCACGGGGTCGCCTGCCATACACCCGTGTCTGTGACGAGATGAACCATGGGCTGGAGAGAAGCACCAGTCCTGCCCTGCTACACATCTCCACTGGCTGAGCCATGGCCAAACCTCACCAAGGGGTTTCAGGCTGCAGACAATGCTGCCTCCTGCCCCACTCCCCCCACTGATCCCCAAAAGCCAGACAAACACCTTTCTACCTTGGTTTCAGGCTGGAAAACAAACATTCAATGTGAGGACAAACAAAATCTATCATCCCTTTAGTCATTTCTTACAGATGCTGCCTGCATTAAGGACCTAGTAATGATTCTCAGCTTTACCAGGACAAGTCAGTGAAGTCAATCTAGAACATTCAGTAAAACTTGGTCCCAAATCTTCAAGGCATGGCAAAGGTAACTGTGTACCAGCTCATCCCCCAGGTACACAAACTGCTGCTACCCATTTACACCACCGTTTCTGTAACAGGTAAGATGCATACTTGTGAAGCTAGGATAAGAATGGTGTGGAGATATCAGTTTTGGCATCTCTATCCCCCTCTTCCTGATAAAGGAATGCAGTATTTCTCACCAGCAACAAATACCTTTCATTACAAGGGTGCAAGTTGTAAAGATAAAGAGCATTCAAGCAAACCTCTGTGTAAATGCAACCCCTGCAAAAGTTGCAGTATCCCAATTACACACTAACCAGCTTTCTGTGATGCTGGTAAACTCAGGTGAACTTGCTCTCCACAGGTGCTGGACAATTAAATTACAGAATCACGCTTTGTGTCCTTTGCTTCTGTCATCCATTAAAAAAATAAAACCCTAAGAACGAAGTTATTCCACAAACATTTTGCTTTGGCTTCTTTCAAGAACCTGCTGTAGTTCAAGTTCTGTGCTTGCTCATCTGACCCAAGCATTGTGCAATTTCACGATACAGCCCCGACATGCAGAAACGTGTGTTGGCTCCAGTGAGTTATTGAAGAGAAGCACTGCTGCCGAGAATGCGGGATGAACAACTGCTCAGCTCTGGGCTCGACAGAACATGGGACCTCACTTTATGCAAGTCTTGAACATTACAGGAACCTTTATGAAAGACTGATGCAATACTCCCTGCAATCAGCCTTTACCTTCCAATTTTTTCTTTTCTAATCTGAAAAGTCCCCCAGCTTTAAGATCCGATGAAACACAGGCTTGCCGTTTCCTGCCCCCAAAACAATGTCTGTAAAATGATTCCATCACTGCTTCTGCATTTCCCAACAAGCCCTATTGTAATTCACACTGATAGCAACGATGTGATACAGTCTACAATGGAGATCTGCTGACCTACCCCAAACCAAACCAATGCAGTGGAAATAGGGAAGTACCACATATGTGAGTGGTTGCATCATTTTTACTGCAAGATTTCAAGGTGGAGATCCTGCCTGCTGTAAAGGGGAACCTCCCTGTCATAAAGCCGGGACAGTGTCAGCTTCACCCAAGCATTTCCTAGTGCGTGACATCTGTTTGAAAGAGAGATCTTCACATTTAACCAGTCATTTACTGTTAAAGGGAGATGGGTAAAACCAGGCAGATTGCTTCCTTACTAAAAGATTACTAAAAAATAAAAAACCCTACAAATCCCCCAAACCACTTGTTGGTATCTTGTGAAACATGAATCTTAATTACTGCAAACGGTATCTCGTGACAGTGATATTAATAAATTCTGTTGCAATGAGTATTTGCTATTTATGTATTTCTACTCTTACAGATCAAGAGGTGAGCATTGCAGAAGCGTCTTCAGGTCTCTCAGCATTCCTCAGCTTCTCCGCTAATATAAGAAGCATCCAAGAAGGCCTTCGTACTTTTTGTGGCCACCCAGAAGGGCGGTGGGATGCTTTTAATGGCTTTGTCTGCTTGCTCCCTGATTCAGGAAAACCTGGCATTAGCTTTAGATGGGGACTGAAATCAGGTTCCTAAATCTTTTGCCAGCATGGGGAAAACCAGAGGCTCAGCTCTTCATGCATGATAAATAAATAAGCCGTATAAATACTTCAGTGCAGAATCTCCCCACCCCCTCAATGTCTTGCATGGGCCTTTTTTTTTTTTCTCAAAGCTGTCTTTATGTTCAGGAAACGCAACTGGCATTTCCAATGACAATAATCACAATTGGAAGTAGTCCTGAACGTACAAAGATAAGCTGCTTAGGCTTGTGACTTGCTGTATTATAGATATGCAACTGCCATGCACCACTCAGAATACCCTGCTAACACAATGTGGAAACAAATAAAAGCTAGTAACCATCTCTTGCATTTAGAAATGAGTGTGTCTAAGACTATTTTAAGTACTGATACACTTAGATTCTTAGCAGTTGCCATGATAGGGTCTTATTCCTACACAGATGGCAGCTGGTAACTACAGGGCTTCATTTTAATAACAGTGGACACACTGGTAAGTATGTGTGCATACATATATATATATGTTGCTTGAACATAAATCTATATTCATTTTAAAAAAATAAGGCAAAAAAGTCTGCCAATGACTGACATGAACTTCTGACAGAATGCCTTCATAAAACCAGTATCGAACCGCCTGGCTTCAGAAAGTGCAAAAGGCCCAGGCCAGACCTATAATCACTTAATCAGATCAATAATGTTTATTGTATAATGAGTGTCTTTGCCTAACCAGAACTGAGCTGGGTTGCACCCACTTCATTAATTTTGAGGCCACTATTTATAAAGTATCCTCATACGTGCAAATTTCCTTCTGAAGAGTCTTTTAAAAGCCACCCTATGAAAAATCTTCCCATGCAGTGTGTGATGACTGGTTATTTCAATGGCTTGGGGCATCTAAAGGCAGACAGCACCAGAACGAGATGCAGTTCTAAGGCTGTAACAGCCAGTAAAGGAGATGTGCCTTCTTCTAGGGACTGTGTTCAGTTTCTGCAGCCGTGGTGTGGCAACCTGCTTAGCCATCCTATAGAAAACTAACCCTTTCTCAATGATGGCTGTCCTCAACAAAGTTAAAAAGTGACACGGATGCCAGTACAGGACCAGGTCCTGCAAAATGTCTTTCAATACCAGAGTCCTGCCAAGAGTGATTCATCCTATTTACACACAAGTTGCACCAGGACTCAAAGTCAGGATGTAAAAGCTTATTTTTGTAACATAGCTTTCAACTTAAAGTGCTGGCTGGAGAGCATCAGAGGGTCCTGGATGCCATCCTTCATACTTCACCACCTGCATGCCTACAGATACAGTTGCATGAAGCTGGGACGTGGGAGAGAACTCCTGCTCTGGGATCTTAGCCCATGGTTTGCAATGCAAAATTCTTTTCCCACCTCCGCCAATTGCAAACTGCAGCCTCAAATTCAAAAGGGCCCACCCAAGCCCTGCGCACGCTCCGCGATGGCAAGAGCACACAGCAAAGGAACTGACCTGCACAGGGCAGGCAGAGGCACTCTGCTCCCTACCCAGCAGGAGACGTTGAGAGCGCAAGGCGAGACAGGCGCCTGTGCTGGTGTGCGCTGTGCGCTGACTGCTGGACACCTCCATGCAGGGTACAACCCCATTGGCAACTGCCCCAAGCTTGGGCTTGAGCCAAACCCCTTCTAGCTCAGTTAAAACCCCCTTGCTTTTAATTTGAGGAGGCTCAGCATCAGGTCCCATTTGTACAGGGGAGCTACTAACATGCGCTCCTGTCTTCTAGAGGGGCATAAAGGCAAGCGATAGACCCCTGCAAGGCAAAAATCTGCTTTCCTAAATAGCATCAAGAGTAGAAACCTCAGCAGCTGACTCCTAGCAAACAGGTTATAAAACTTGTATAAAGTCTTCCAGAAGTCACTTTCTGGATATGAACCCAAGGCATGCCCATTACAGGCTCTGGTCAGAGTAATCTGCTCACTGACCACAGAGGATCCTGCCCCTGCCAGGAGAGCATTTTGCCTCAGTTGCTCCATGAGAGAGCCCTCACTCCTAAAGTGCACAGGCTGCTTTACTGGGCACTTAAATAAACCCTCCTGATGCCAAAGAGCTGGATTCCCTAAACCAAATTTCTCTGCAGAACACTTCAGCACGTGCCCAGCTTCCAACAGATGGACCTCTACAAGACAAGGGATGTGCTTCAAGTTAGGCAAGGGCTCTGGTGCTTTCTGGACTCGCAGCTTAGGAGCCAGCCCAAACCAGTTTTTGGTTCTATGACTAAGGTAACCGTGTACCTGTACGCTGATGGCATCACTTCTTGACAGGAATTACTACAACCGGTCTCCCTCAGAGATGTGGTGGTTTGCTACCCTGGGGACCGCTTTACTGAAATGACCCCACCAGCTGCATATAGATCTCACTGCACAAGTGCCGAGGTCTCCGTTTTTTCATTCCTAATGGCAGAGTTACGCACCTCTATGATTACTAAAATTTGCGTAATGTTACAGGCCTCTCTATCCACCAAACATTTCTACAGTTAACTCCTTCCAGAGCCAAACGCCCATCTCTACATGCATGAAGTGAACAGAGCACTTGTGGCTGCCCCATCCGTGGCAGTGTTCAAGGCCAGGCTGGACACAGGCGTTTGGAGCAAGCTGCTCTAGAGGAAGGTGTCCCTGCCCACGGTAAGAAGCTGGAACTGGATGAGCTTTAGGGCCCTCCCCTGCTCCAATGCCTATCGGTAGACAATACTGACCAGAATTAAGGTAAGGCTCAGTTCTAAGGGAAATCTGTGTTTCTGTTATGGAAAAGGAGAAAGTATCATTCCAAGCTAGCAGGCAGGTGTATGCACCTGCAACCCCTTTCTATCATTACAGCATGAGATATCCAGCAACAGGGGTTACTCCTCTGGGAATCCAAGCTCCTTGCTTTCCATGCCAGGCATGCCAATGGAAATGCTCTGATCTGCAATCAGCTCCAACTGTCCTTCCTCATAGGTTCAGGCATACAACATTATGTTTTGCCTAAACTCGCAATAAAAAGGTTATGTTAAGCTGTTGCTGTGAAGTTATCATGTTGACTTTTAGCACCATTCAAATCCTACCTGGCAGACAAGGATCATATTGACAAGATTTCTGCCAGGTTGTTTTGGTGTGGAAGGTTTAAAACTTGTTCTACAAGGCTATTACAAAAAGTAAAATAAAAAACTACCTACAACATACCATGATAAAGTCATTTTAACTATATAAATTTATTACAAAATTGGTTGCTTTAAACAAACTGTGCTTTTCTAGATGCTTTCCTGAAATCAGACGCTTCTGACCAAACTTGGATAACTTGGCCTAGGCTGTTTCAGGGTGGTGAAGAATAGATTTTCAGCCAAATTATATCCCCTGGTGCACAATGACATAAGCTGCCATTTCCTCCCTCATTGCTTTCCCAAGAATAAAGAAAACTTTTCCAGAAGACATGGATTTGCCCACACCTGAGACTGGTTCTGGAGATTCAGCCGAACAAGTCAGAGCAGTTTGGGTAGAAGTATATACATATAAGAAACATGCTTCAGATTTGAGGCTACCAAGTGCTAACAGGATACCCATGTAAATTCCCTTAAAGGTGCCAAGCTGTATTAATAGTTCTTCATTTACCTCTTCAGGTAAGAAAACAAAAAGCTCATTCATCTTTAAAAAACAAAGTGCAACAGCCCTTTCCAGGGCTTAACACTGCAAACACGTACACTGACCCTACAAAGCAGTCACTGGGGTTTTGCCACTGGTTTCAACAGAGGTCAACTTTCACTCAAGTCAGTGAAATACTGAGAACTCTCTTCCTTTAAGCACTGTTGTTGCTTCACCCACTTGGCATATTCAAACTCTGCACCTCATTAATTTTGAAGTGAATGAAGTCTTCCAAATATTCAAACTTTCACCACTTTCCTTAAAAGCATGGCTTTAAACTGGTCTCGCTCAAGTTGGACAAACCTCATAGAGACATTCTTACCCGGATTTAAGTCTATTTAGACTAACTTACAGTGGCTGCTGATCAAGTGGAGCTTCATGAATATAAGGAGGATTTAAATCCAGCTAAGCATGGTCCACTGAGATTGACTGATCTATTTAAACAAGTTTAAAGCCTCAGTGGCCTAACTTTGAAATGGATAAACCTTTCACTACTGCATCTCTGTGAGCTTTATTTGAAAGGATTAAGGCTCCCCCAAGAAACATTGGCCAATCAGCAGAAAGTCGTGGTTTTCTAAAAAGTTATTCAACAATATTCAATCTGCATTTTATCTCACAAATACTGTTACTTGGAAAAGGCATAGAAAAACTCCTGTTCTGACAGCAGGCTATTAAAGGTTACCCTCAGGTTGCCCCATCTGCACTGAACTTGTTTTTCTGAAACTAGATTGCTGTTTTACCTAATGTGTTTTGTCATGAAAAACCCAGTCGTGCATCTCTGAATGTTAAGAATGAGCATCTGTTTTCTCAGGCACTAACATCACAAATCTAAAGCATGGCATTCAGTTGATTTCAATGACACAGCTGAGGGCAGAAAGCAGAAAACAAAGCAGCCAGGTAGCACCACAGGAAAAAAAAAAACCCAAATGATACTAGTGGCAGGCCCTCCCATGCACATGTTTCAGGTTGGTGCTCCTATCGCAGAAACAATCTACCAGAAAGTGGTACATCAAAAAACAAAAAAGGAAAAAAAAAAAAAAAGACAAAAATTAGAAAAAAGCAAGTAGAAAATTCACCTTGGGTAGGGACATAAGCAGCTTTTACAGCACGCTTAAGTCCTCATCATATTGCATCCCACCATTCTGCCTTTGAACTGCTGTCAAAGGGAGGCCATCCACACCTCGAGCAGAGCTGAAACCAGCAAAGGCTCACATCTAGAAATCAGGTCAAAGTCAGTGCTGCGGTGTGCTGCTCTGCACTGAGGAAGAGGCCCTTCCATCTGCCTTTGAAGGAATCATCAAGAATTGTCCGAAACAGCTGGGCATGGAAACTGGAAGAGTTAACCGGCCCAAGGCGGAGCGCAGCCTCAGACGCGAAGGTGCCCCTCGCTCTCAGAGTAACAGCAGCGCACAGGAATCCCAGTCACGTCCAAAGAACACAACCCAGCGCGGCTTCCCCCGGCCCCAATCCCCGCTCCTCTCCAGCCCGGCTGTGCCTCACCTCCCCTTCCGCCAGCCCCGGCACAGCCCCTCCTGCCCCACGGCTCCGAGCAGGGCAGAGGGGAGCAGCCTCCCCCCGGGCTGCCGCGCCGCAGCGGTGACCCCATCACTGGGCAGCAACGGGCACTGCAGAGCCGCTGGCAGGGAACGGAAGGCAGGTGCCGGCTGCCCTGTGCACAGCCTGCAGGGACCGGGATCCGATGTCGGGAGGAGAGAACCCCTCAGACCCCGTCCTCTCTGGAGCAAAGCTTTTGACCTGCACCACATTTGAATGTAGCTGTCTACGAGAGTTTTGGAGATGTCACACAGGAAGGATGCTAAAAATTGCTCAAGTGTTTTTGCTTTGTGGACGCTTCCACAGGCTTTCATTATGCTAAAAACTTGACAGGCGCTGTCTTTTGGAGAAAAAAAAAAACAAGAATGCACACATTCACCTGGTCTATCCTCTTCCAAACCAGGTCTGAGATTTGGCTGTAAATCGTAAGCACACCTCACTAGAACTGTCACTATAGGAAGTGCTTATCAATTCATATATGGCACAATAACGACAATTCAATGTACCTTTTGCTTCTGCTTAGAAACAACTTGCAGTACATTCTTGCACAACACACAAGTGTCAAAACCAGGTATTTCAGGTTTTACACACAATGCAAAGCTATGATACACTACAGTATTTAATGCACACCGATAGGAAAAGTTCCTAAAAAATACTCATGCAGTTTGTGCCATGGGATAGGTAATGGCTATTTCGTAGAAATAGATCCAACTGGCTCCATTGGAGCAGCAGTATAAATATTAAAAATAGAAGTAACAATAGGCCCTGATGTGAAACTTCTCTCTTTTTTGTTTTTCTTCCCCAAATCTGCCCCCCAAGGAAACACTCTGCTTAGGAGCAACTGCATCTTGCTACAGGGGTATAGCTGTGTGGGGAGGGGTGTGGCCTTTAGGGATGTGCCACATCGTTGCTAACATTGTTTGATTTAAGGATGTATTTTAGGCATTTTAGTGGTTATTATTAATCTCATTGACAACAACAAAAAAATTCAACAGCAACAATAAAAAACAACAGGAAAAGTACAGCGGGCTTCCTAATGCAAGAGGATTTCAGCGGGCACAGTGACGACAAGGCTGCTCGAACCACAGGCTGCAGAGCTCAACAAGTAGGAACACAACTGTTTTCCAGAAAGAAAAATGGTGATGCAGGCATGTCCTTGACTCTCCACTGCCTGTCCCTGGCCCGTACTGCTCCCTGCCAGAGATCATGAGCACACTTTGAGCACCGAGGCCGGCAGCACTCAGCTTTTCCCACCAGATTTCCTCGACACATGCAGTGCAACAGGGGCTAGAACCTCCACAGGCTTAGTGTCACAAAGAACGAGCATTGGGTGCTGAGCTGAATGGAAACCACAGGGGGTAAATATTTCCATTTACAGCACTTTGCCCAAACAAAATCAAACTGTAAAAGTCACTTCCAAAAGTGCAAATGAAATAAAACTTGGCTTTCTGTCTGTGAATGGGGTTCTCTTTGCCTTTTTTTTTTCAGTTGGAGGTTTCTTCCCTGCTGTAGGTTAGGGTTTGGTGCAAGTTGTTGGTTAGGGTTTTTTTAGCTTCCTTTTTTTTTTTTTTTACATAGGGTTTTCTGTACCTTTACCACCAATATTTGTACCATAGACAAAAACATTCACCTAGCTGGTAGTATCTTAATACATTTCATAGTAGGACATATACAAGAAGAAAAAAACATACCAAATGAATCAGAAGTGATCAGTGCTTAAAGTAAATACAAGAGCCAGCACTGGCAAGAATCCACAGTATCAATACAAATGAAGATGTGATAGTGTTTCTCATGGGGTGGAATCTGCCTGCATATTAATACAGAATTATACAAAATCTAGCAGGGATATTGGAACAATGAATAGCTAAACTTTCACAATAACTTAAGATCTGTGAGCCAGTCTGCATTGAAGATATTCCACATTTGAAAAAGTGCCATGTCTCTCTGTGTCTTCCTCCCTCCCAAAGGAGGGGCGATGAATCCACTTGATTTGTTACCAGGTAAGTTCAACTGCTTAAGAAGACAAATATCTGGCCAGGTCCAGTGTATTCTTTAAAGAACGGCAAATTATGACTTCAGTAACTATATCTGTGCAAAATATGCCTCTTTCCTTTTAAAGAAACCAGTGTCTGTAACTCAGAAAAGTTCCGACATTTACTTATCTCCTTCTCAGAACAAGTAAGACATGAACTATTGAATCCCCCCAAAACAAGAAATCTGATGGAGCAGAGAAAGTTTTGACCTTCCATTTCCATGTGCAGACCATTAAAAACCAGGACATTTCATCAGTAGCCCTCCAGGGCTGGCAATTGAACTATTGCTTGGAAATACCATGAACACCCTAGCAATAAAACTCCAATGTTGGTAATAAAATAGTAGCAGTGTTTACCCTCTGAATCCATGTTTACTTTGCATTCCTCATCATACCTGTACAAGTTTCATTATTTATGGTCAAAAGTCATTGTCTGTTGCCTTGACAATCTTCTTTTAAAATGCGGTAAATCCATTCATATGCTGAGTACCTTGAATTGTATTCCCATATTACACTGCCCTGTGACCTTTGGATCATTACAGGAGGCCCAGCACACAGAAGGAGAAGATGCAAGAGAAGACCTTGATCTCTGGCAATTAAAAAACAAACCCGAAAGAACACCCTTCCCACCCCTCGAAACCCCAGAACACAGTTAAAAAAAAAGGAATAAGACAAAAAACAAATGAATAAAAAAAAAATAATCCCATGATTCTCCTTGAAAATCAGCCCCTGTAGAATGTACCTCTTCTGCATTACAGCAGTAGTCTTAAGTCATAAATTAGATTAGTCTTCCATCAAATAACTTAAAAAGAAGTAATTGTAGCAGACCAGTTTTGCCTGGCTTGACGCCAGTTAGCAGCCAGTTCATCCCAGTCACACTGTTCAAAAACTGAGCTAGGAAATCACATGAATATTGAAAAAAATAATCTTCACATCGATGCAGGATTTGTCCACGTTGTGGGGAGTCAGGGACAGGGCAGACCTAGATGGGGCCACAGGTCCTATGAACAGTGAGCAGGATATACGTCACGACTTGGAGGTGCACCGCGTTCAGGAGATGCCAGCCGTGGTTTGTATTGCACAGGTAAGAAGGAAGTTCCTCCCAACAGTCTGCCACCTACATTAGTGATCTCTGCACATGGGCAAGTTCACAAAAGTGAAAACATTGAATTCTGTCATGATGGAGAAACACAGGAAGATGCCATAAAGGGAAAGGCACACACACCCTAGCTTCTTATCCAGTTTCCATTTGTTCATGTGGACTCCAAAAACCTACAATAAACACAGAGTAAGCCACCACAGCAGGAACATTTTGAACAGAGGTAAATCCCCATCTCAATTACAGGAACACAAAGGTGACTGCACCCATACTGATCATGGTCACCTGGAGGCAATCACAATGCAAGTACTGCAGCAAGTGAGCTGAAGACCACAGGTGAAGTAAATCAGAGTAGCCCCCTCACAGTCATTGAAGCCCCACTGACTTAGATCGCTTTGAGCCCTGGCTCAAGGGCCTTAAGTTTCTGCAATGAATTTAATTTTGACAAGAACAATCCCATTTAATTCAGAAAAGTTTTCAAAGGCCAGATCCCCTTTTCTTCACTCAAAACGCTTTATATGCCCCTCTGCATCTCAATCTGGAGCCACAGAGTCTAAGGCTGTGCTCAGCTTTGCTTAGTTTGCTCTCACACAAACCTCCTGAAAAATTAAAGTCTTGTGTACGTGGGAACTGTGTTGGTGTGCAACGCCCAGGAGGACCCCAGGAAGACAAGAGAAGGCTGTGTGGAGACCTCATAGCAGCTTCCAGTATCTGAAGGGGGGCTATAGGGATGCTGGGGAGGGACTCTTCATTAAGGACTATAGTGACAGGACAAGGGGCAATGGGTTAAAACTTAAGCAGGGGAAGTTTAGATTGGATATAAGGAAGAAGTTCTTTACTATTAGGATGGTGAGGCACTGGAATGGGTTGCCCAGGGAAGCTGTGAATGCTCCATCCCTGGCAGTGTCCAAGGCCAGGCTGGACAGAGCCTTGGGTGACACTGTCTAGTGTGAGTTGTCCCTGCCCATGGCAGGGGGGTTGGAGCTGGATGATCTTAAGGTCCTTTCCAACCTACCTATTCTGTGATTCTATGATTCTGTGACTCCCTGCAGCAGCTGGTCTCAAGAATTGGAAGATGTCACAGAAATTCTCTTCTCCTTATAATTTCTAATCTGCTGTGCTGGACATGGGCAGGTCAGGAAACATGAGGCATGGATTTCAAGAGAAACACTGTCATGCCTAGGCACTATTTGTTCTGGTTGATGTTGCAGTTCAGGAGGTTCTTACAGAAAGCCGAAGCAAACTGTACAGCATTCTGTCTACCTGTCCAACAGGAGAATGGGTCTTGCAATACATCAAGGGATCTGGTCCAACTTTAGCATGAGAAATAACTAATGGATCCTCCCATGAAAAATACACAAATATGAGAGGCATCCTGTGACAGAGATAGCTTCTGCAAAGTGCCAGATCAAAGTCTTGGGAAGTTTACAAGAGGAATGACCATTCCTACCCCTCAACAACAGTCCTTGCAACCACTATTACAGCTGGAAGTGAGAAAAGAACAGATGAAGAAAGTCTGTAAAAATCACTCTTTGGAAAAGAAGAACAAAAGACTATATACATACTGTGACAAAAACAGATGCCAGCAGGAGACCGACAGAATAGATAAGTCCTCTGCTGTTTAACCGAATCTGTAAAAGAAGGAAGTTTATAAAACCATGTCACAATTAGAAGCAACAGTATTTCTCTCTGCTCATAATTCAGTAAAATCCTAAACTGCTGAGTTGCTGAACACTGGCTTGCAAGATCTAAGCACCAATTCAGACCCATTACATCACAGATTATTTTGCATGCTCCCTATTGTCAAAGACAGTATTGATAGAATAGCATCCTTAGGAGCTGACAGCATCTCAAACTGTTTCACCTCACACAGGCTTTGTCATTTCTTATACTGTTATATCATGGAATTTTCTTTTTGGCACTTAACTCCCATGTGAATCCTGAAAGAATAAACAAGGCAAAGGAATTTTTGCATTCAGTCATCAATTACTGCTTCATCGCGGGTGAAAATAAACAAGGACACACACAAACATGTAATTTCTTCCCTACTCTTACTCATCTCAGTGAAGAAAACAAGTCAGTATTCTCACAGCCTGCACCTCAGCTGCTGCAGACCATCGCTATCAGTGCAGCATGGCACACTAGCACAGGCTGAATGTAATTTAGCATGGAGGCAAATAGGGCAAAAAGTCATTTTATTGCCTGCAGGGCTGTGTAGAGATACCATCACTAAAGTACCAGACACACCACAGGCTCTGATGGAGTCATCTCCATGGCAGAGCCGCAACTGCAGCCACTGTGCCAGTGGAGAACCAAAATACACGTTCAAAGCTGTGGAGCTATTTAACTGCTACTTTTAGAGGCTTTACAGTCTAACCAAAGGCACTCACCTGCATCCTAAATATATTTCAAAGCATTATTTTATGCAATATAAACCTAGAGCCACATAGGAAGACTACAGTGAGTAAAGCACCTCTCCAATCCTGTTCCTCAGCTAGGATTGTGCTTTTCTCCAGTTTTCCGTTCTTCTCTTGAGGAGCTCAATCACTGCCCCTTTGGGTATTTTTGTACTATCTTCTCAGGCAGTATCACCTGTGGTATCGTAGAGAGAGCACTCAGATGGAATCTCTCAAGGCATTTATGCAGGGGCTACTGTGTGAGGGATACTTCCTCCTAGTGAAGGTCATCTTCTCCAGGAAAACATGAGGGCAGCTGGAAGCTGCAGGGTGGGTGCCATGAGTGACTGAACTGTAAATATTTAGACCACTTAATATCAATTATTATCTTAAGGCTACCATAAGGTAACACCGCTTACTGTATTCTTCCCTATACCTTCTGTACAATGAAACCCTACGTAAAGTTGAGTTTCAACTAACAGTCAGTAAAATCAATTGCTATTTAAAGTAAAATGACTACTCAACTTTTCTGGCAGAGATCAATCTTAGCAAGAAATTATGTACAAGTATTTTTCAAGGATGCTTTAGAAAAGGACATTGCTATTGTTTGTCCAGTAGACTTTGATTCCCTGTAGTGCAGGTATATTTTCAGTCACACTACTCTGCTGCTGAGGTCAAACAGCAAAACTAAGTACAGTGAACTTCCTTAGATGGGCTGGTATCCAGTTCTTAATTGCTCAGCTTGGTCTACGTTTGTCTACTAGGAAAAGCAAAAGCATCAGTCCATTCCTGCAAATGATCTGCAGACAAGAAAATGGTTCCCATAATAAAAGCTCGTCCACCCCAAATAACATTTTTTTTTTAATAGCTGGATTTATCTCTTGGGTTTTGAACTGTTTTAGTCAAATAAACAATTCAAAACTAAACCTCTGTGCTACCATATTATTTTCTCAACTGTTGTGGTTTAAACCCTGTCGTCAAGTTAACCACGCAGTCCACTCCCCCCCCACCCCCCGCCCCGCTCCCGGAGGGACGGGGAAGAGAATGGAAGGAATGTAACTCCCACGGGCTGAGATAAGAGCAGTCCAGTAACTAAGGTATAACACAAACCACTGCTGCTACCACCAATAACAATAATGATAAGGGAAATAACAAGGGAAGAGAACACAATACCACCCGCTGACCAAGCCCGACCGAGCAGCGAGTGCCCTTCCAGGTAACTCCCAGTTACACCCTGGGCATGACGTGCTGTGGTATGGAATACCTCTTTGGTCAGTTTGGGTCAGGTGTCCTGTCTCTGCTTCCTGCCAGCTTCCCCTCCTCCCTGGCAGAGCATGAGGCTCACAAAGTCCTTGGTCAGGGTAAACATTTGAGCAGTAACTGAAAACACTGGTGTTATCAGCACTGTTTCCAGGCCCAAATTCAAAACCACAGCACTGCACCAGCTACTAAGAAGGTGACAAAATGACTGCTACTGCTGAACCCAGGACATCAACCATCAACAGAGAATGTGTATCACTGGCCACTTTTCAGTGCTGCATCCTTCTGTTTAGACTATAAAGAAGCCCATTTGCACAAGAAGTGGTTATTGCTCATTCGGTGACAAGCACTACACGACTGCAAGAGTGCTGAGGCACTTGTATCACAGAGTCAGGGAAAACATCTCACCCAAATGATCCCAAGTCCAGAGTAATGATGTAGCTTCACTCCCCAAGACCAACTGCGGGGAGAGTCTGACTTCCACAGTCAAGGAAAGGGTTATTGGTTTTGACATTTTGCAAACCTGAGCGTGCAATGAACTCCATACACCCAGGATCCTCCATGCAAATTCATGTTGGGGACAAGGTCAAGCACGCTGCAAAAAGACAATCCTGGAAGGATTTCTCTTCTCTGCTGTACATGCTCAAGATTCAGCATGTCAATGTATTCCTGTACTTCCAATAAACTGGAGCAAACATGAAGAGGTCTTGCACAGCTACTACACCCTAGAACTGTTATAGCATCTGTACTCACAATCCTCCCACCAATATGTTGCCCCCTGAGATTTGCTGATTTTCCTTCTTTACTAATTTTTGCCATCATAAAAAAGGCTCCAGCCATAATGATCATTCATTCTTAAAGGTATTACAGGATTTCTTTAAGACAGTAACTGTAAGCTGTAAGTGTAGGTAGGTAGAGCAGGACTGATGGCCATTACATGTAAAGTACAATATTCTCACCAGATTGTCAAAAAAAAAAAAAAAAAAAGGAGGATTTGGACTGCTTCAGAGTTTGAAGGCCAATTCTGGGGCTGTCTGCATGTGAAGGTGAAAAATGTAATGATCCCACCGTCAACGTAAACTGCAGGTTGGAAGCTGTGGACAGGAGGGAATGTGGTTTTGCAGAAGATGCCTCTAAGGCCACTGTAGCTTCTGTTATCAGTCCTGAGCAAACCTCAAAGTTTTGCTGAAATAAGAGCTGCTCTTGGGATGACAGACAACTCAGGTTCTGACCCAGGAAACCTTTTTCTTTGATACCCCACAGTGCATTTCCTGTTACACTAAGAAGCCAGGATAAGATAAAGCAGGGGAAATTCAGGTCAGATGTAAGGAAAAAGATCTTTACTGTGAGGGTGCTGAGGCACTGGCACAAGTTGTCCAAAGAATGCCCCATCCCTGGCAGTGTTCAAGGCCAGTTTGGACAGAGCCCTGGGCAACATGGCCTAGTATGAAGCTAGATTTCCATTTTAGTTATTCTAAAATGCAAACAAAGCTCCCAACCTAACTCTGTGTGACTAAAATACAAATTGAAAGGCACCTTCTCTGCTACCCCGTATGAGCAGCAGCTGGCAGGAAAGGCAGACGCTAGTTTACAAAAATTCCTGTCTGGATTTTGGTCAGAAATTCTGTTTGACCAGTGCCAGCATCTGTAAAAACTGTCAGCATAAAATACATCAATCGGAAAGGAATCTACAGGAAAAAGAAGCAAATGAAGCAGCTGGAATTATTTTAGCATGGAAAACGTCTGAATTCAATCTAAAATGCAGACGCTGCTTCTCAGTTACACCCTTAGCCTCCATAAAACTGGCATTTCGAATGAAGACTATTCCAAAGGCCTCTGTGTCAAATTTGCTGAGGACAGTGCTTCCAAAGAGAGATGTTTGGGGCTGCCTGCTTTGGACTATCTGCAAGGTTCCTCTTTGGAGGTCATTCAGGGGAACAAAAGTTGCTATTGAGGATTACTCAAAACTAGAAAGCGTACACTAATTATTTATAACACCAATCCCACATGGGCAAAGAAAATGTGGCAACGCCACTTTCAGCAGCCTGAGCACTGATTTGCCTTTGCAGTAGTATTGCATTAAAACACTGGAGTTTCACCCCAGGTTAACAGTTCTCAACTCAGGCTTAACTTGCACTGTGCCTGCCTAGGGATCTAGCCTAGCCCCCACTGTTGAGTAAAGCAATTAACTAGTAATGAACCAAAATAACAAGAACTTTCTTTTATGAAACTTGACTATTCCCATCGAAAGACAGGATTTCCAGGGCGGGGGAAGATGTTTTCTAATGCAGTTGTCAGTTCCCAGTGCTTTCTGCTCTGCAAACAACTGGGACATTTATTAGGGTCATTGCCTAATACCTCACTCTGCCACAGGGCAGCAGGCTTAAAACCTCACCATGTACATAGCAAAGGGTGAGCAAATGTTACTTGTGGAATGCACTCTGTCAGGAAGCTCATTTGGCTGAGCTGGATATGTATCACAGCTGGACTTTCTGGAAGAAAAAGTGCAACTCCTTGGCTAAAAAACCTTGGTGAGTTCAAAGCACTATAAAAGCTGAGCAGAATTCCAGACATTTCCAGTGTGGCTCAGGAGGTGAGGCACGCATGGCAGCACCCTGCTGTGCCATGCAGCAGGCAGAAGAGGTACAGAAGAGGACCAAAACCACAGGTGAGAAGGGCTATAAACCAGCGAGAAGCAAATGAAAACCAACAGAACCAGCATTCATGTAAGCCTGTCCCCAGATCAGATTTGCTCTGGAACAGCTGGGAGATAGATTCCATGGATGGGTGTGGGGTGTAATTCCAGATGCAGTGGACATGCTGTGGACTTACTCTATGTGCACATAAATAGTCCACTTAACTTGGCTTGCTGCTTATGCACGGAACTGCTCTGGATGGTGTGTGCAGCCAGTCCAGCTGTGTCTCATGCACTGCTTTTCTGGCACATGCAGTGAGTCTGAGCCCACTCGACTTTTACACATCTGGAGAATGGCATACGTTCAGGCACCATACCCAGGTTCTCCAGGCTATTTAAGACAGCCCTGGAGCAAGCTGGCTTATAGCAGTAAGAAATCTCCCTCATTGTAGATACAATTCCTGTTTAAGCGTGTTGCCTAGATACCTCCTCCTGTAAATGTTTCTTGGACTAACCTGAAGGATCCTTTCTGTTTCTACATTTGACTACTGCATCAGTCAACTGGCATCTCCTGCAAGGGGCAATAGGCTTCCTCAGGGTATGTGACAATGTGCAAGCCCAGGGAAAAAGAGATGGCAAAACATTCAAAGCTACTAGTAAGGGAGGAGATAATTTCAGTTTTTAGCAAAGAGCAGAAAAAGGGCCTTATCAGGAATCTCCTTACTGACAGAAGGAAAAACTCATTCTCTGTTTGCTTAAGAATAGGAAATGCTTCTTTCCCAGGAGAAAACCGTCTGCAGACGAAGCATTCCCTCATACTGCAAGGAGGAAAAATCAACATTCCCAAACTCCCCTTTGAGGTTTGGCTTGTATCTAGTGGCTGAAACAAGCCAGAACACTGTGTTTTGACGAGTCACACATGAAAGGTTTGGAAGTTCAAAGCCTGCTCTGTCTTAATTTGAATTGAGGCAACTCCCTGCTTCTTGTGCAGCAAATGCAAAGCTGCCACCAGCTCCAGCTACTCCTATGCAGCTCCTTTAGGCAATACAAGACTGAGGCCGAAGCTGAAGAGCAGAGGAAAACCAATGGAAACTAAATAAAAGTGATTCCATTTATTAGCTCTTTTCTAGCAGTTGCTGAAGGGAAAATAAGGAGCTATTGCCAGAACCCAAACTGGTTTTGCTCCAGGGTCTAAATACAGAATTATAGAATCACAGAATAGTCAGGGTTGGAATGGACCTTAAGATCATCAAGTTCCAACCCCCCTGCCATGGGCAGGGACACCTCACACTTAACCATGCCATCCAAGGCTCTGTCCAACCTGGTCTTGAACACTGCCAGGGATGGAGCATTCACAACCTCCCTGGGCAACCCATTCCAGTGCCTCAGCACCCTCACAGGAAAGAATTTCCTCCTTACATCCAATCTAAACTTCCCCTGTTTAAGTTTTATCCCATTACCCCTTGTCCTGTCACTATAGTCCCTAATGAAGAGTCCCTCCCCAGCATCACTATAGCCCCCTTCAGATACTGGAAGGCTGCTCTGAGGTCTCCACGCAGCTTCTCTTCTCCAGGCTCAACAGCCCCAACTTCCTCAGCCTGTCTCCATAAGGAGGTGCTCCAGCCCCTGATCATCCTTGTGGCTTCCTCTGGACTTGTTTCAACAGTTCCATGTCCTTTTTATGTTGAGGACACCAGAACTGCACACAATGCTCCAGGTGAGGTCTCACAAGAGCAGAGTAGAGGAGCAGGATCACCTCCTTCGCCCTGCTGGTCACGCTGCTTTGGATGCAGCCCAGGATACGGTTGCTTTCTGGGCTGCAAGCACACACTGAAGCCGGCTCATGTTCATTTTCTCATCAACCAACACCCCCAAGTCCTTCTCTGCAGGGCTGCTCTGAATCTCTTTTCTGCCCAACCTGTAGCTGTGCCTGGGATTGCTCCCACCCAGGTGTAGGACCTTGCACTTGGCATGGTTAAACTCCATGAGGTTGGCATCAGCCCACCTCACAAGCGTGTCGAGGTCCCTCTGGATGGCATTCCTTCCCTCCAGGGTATCAACCGAACCACACAGCTCGGTGTCATGGGCACACTTGCTGAGGGCGCACTCAATCCCACTGTCCATGTCAGTGACAAAGATGTTGAACAAGACCGGTCCCAACACCGATCCCTGAGGGACACCACTCGTTACTGGTCTCCAGCCGGACATTGAGCCATTGACAACAACACTTTGCGTGCGGCCATCCAGCCAGTTCTTTATCCACCGAGTGGTCCATCCATCAAATTGATGTCTCTCCAATGTAGAGACAAGGATGTTGTGTGGGACAGTGTCGAACGCTTTGCACAAGTCCAGGTAGATGACATCAACTGTTCTACCCCTGTCCATCAGTTCTGTGGCCCCATCATAGAAGGCCACCAAATTGGTCAGACAGGATTTCCCCTTAGTGAAGCCATGCTGGCTGTCACCAAGCACCTTGTTGATTTTCATGTGCCTTAGCATGCCTGCCAGGAGAATCTGCTCCAAGATTTTGCCAGGCACAGAGGTGAGACTGACTGCTCTGTAATTCCCTGGTCATCCATTTTCCCCTTCTTGAAAATGGGGGTTATATTTCCCTTTTTCCAGTTGTTGGGAACTTCACCTGACTGCCATGATTTCTCAAATATGATGGACAGTGGCTTAGCAACTTCATTCGCCAGCTCCTTCAGGACCCACAGATGGATTTCATCAGGTCCCATGGACTTATGTACATTCAGGTTCTTAAGATGGTCTTGAATCAAATCCTCTCCTACAGTGGGCCTACGGTCTTCATTCTCACAGTCCCTGAGTCTGCCTTCCAAAAATAAGTGAAATTACTTCATACAGGAATATCAAAAAGACTGTTATTTTTCCAGTCCCTTGGCTGAACATGCTGCAAGTCCTCTGTCCGGGGATCTTTTTCCTGCAGTGTCCCTACCTTGGAATGGAAATTCAGTGTAAATCCTGCATTCCCCAGGTCTTGCACAAGACAGCTGTCTCAACACCTGGAGCATCACGTATGGGCTGCATTCCTGCATGTTTTCTTCTTGGACCTTTTTGAGACTCCTAAGAAAACATTCTTTTTTGCTCTGTATCACACAAGTCATGTTGCAGAGGGTACATGCCCTGGAACATGCAACATGGAGTGTTGCACATGGACACTCAAAGTGTTAAGCAATAAATGCAAGGGTTATGGTTGGAGAGTACTCCTGCATTGTTAGCAAGGCACCAAGCACTTTTGCTGTAGACACTTCTCCTCTATCTACTACAGTATAATCATCCCAGTATCCGCACCATGAAACCAGGGAGCGAATGCACTCAATACATGCAAACTACTCCGGGAAGTTGGAGGGACTAGTTCCTAGCTTCAGCATGCACCTGCTACTATGCCCATCCATAGTTTTTGGGGATCAGCCAATAAATGAATCCATTAACAGCTGACAAGCTGCATACTGCTGCTGCAGTGATACCAGCACATCAGGTTGCAGATGTTAATGTGACAGCCAGAAAAGAGTGGCTCCCCAGAGCAAGAGGAGGAATAACATCTACAAAAGCGAAGAGTAATGCTGTGAGAAGCAGAGACCCCTGCAGACACTCAGTCAGCACCCTGCTGCTATCCTCAGCCTTAATGTTTGCCCCTATGAGTGGCAGATCCATTGAACCTATCCTCCCTCCTCCCTCAGAGGATTTGAGGTACAGAATAGGCAGGGAATACACACACAGATGTTGGCTGTGAGGACATGAAGGCATGCTTTGTTCTAATGTCATGAGATTCATCATACTGCCTTGGAATTAAAACAGTGAATAGCAAACTGGTGAGGGATCAGCAAAGCAGCGATGCTTGCTGTCTCAGTATCTGTTTCTGAAGTGTCTGCTTCCCTCTGGATTCTCTGATGTCTAACAAGACTCACACTGGGGGTTACTCCTCCTTCCAGCTGCTGGTTTGTGTGAAAGGAATGCAATATCTCTAAGACTTCTACCTTACTGCTGGAGCACCTCCCGTATGAAGACAGGCTGAGAAAGTTGGGGCTGTTCAGCCTGGAGAAGAGAAGGCTGCGTGGAGACCTCAGAGGAGCCTTCCAGTATCTGAAGGGGGCTACAAGGATGCTGCAGAGGGACTCTACATTAGGGACTGTAGTGACAGGACAAGAGGTGATGGATTCAAACTGAAACAGGGGAAGTTCAAGTTAGATATAAGGCAGCAGTTCTTTACAGTAAGGGTAGCGAGGCACTGGAATGGGTTGCCCAAGGAAGCTGTGAATGCTCCATCCCTGGTGGTGCTCAAGGCCAGGTTGGACAGAGCCTTGGGTGACATGGTTTAGTGTGAGGTGTCCAGGAAGGTTGGAACTGGATGATATGAAAGTTCTTTCCAACTCTAACTATTCTATGACTTTATGATTCTATGATTCTAAATTTTGCTGCAACTGGCTGAAGTTACCAGGCAGAGGAGTGATGGATAAACATATCACTATATTCCCAAATGCTGATGTGAACAAATGAACTTTATCCTTAGGCTATAAATTCCTCTTCTCTAAACCACTCCTGGCTGATGACTGGTTTACAGCTTGTCATCCAAAAATAAAATAAAATAAATTATTCCAGAGGGAAGCAATTGGATGGAAGCCACAGAGCAAATGTCCTTCCACTCTGGATTTGCCAGAGCCACTGGGGAAGGATGCTTGCAGGATTAGACAGTCAGCAACATGTCCAGGACTCAGAGCTGGAAGAGATGAGAAAGCAGACTCTTTCAAAGGTCCAGAGGGATGCTGCTTTTTCTCCGAAAGTCCTGCTGGCATGCTACATTAGCTGTGGCTGATAACAGAAGGTCAGAGCTGCAGCAGGAGGATGTCCAAGTGACCTCTGAGTAGTGGTAACGGAAGCTCCAGGAGGAAACACAGAGGAAGGCAGAGTTAGTGCCTTGACACTGGGTGTCCAGAAACAACACTGACTATTAAAATAACAAACATATAGTTGGGTTAGAGGCTAGACATTGTAGAAAAAGGAGGGATCTGATCTGAAAGCTGCTTGATAGTGACTGGATCTGCCTTTCAATGGGAAAAGTGTCAGTGGCCTGGCCCAAACCAAGAACTATGGGACTGAACTGAGTTGAAGTCAAAGGCTGAGGGCAGAGGAGGATCTTTTCTTCCTTGCACCAACACTAACATTTTCCTGGAGAAACATCAGATGGTTCATTCTCTGTCTTGGTTTGGACTGACAGTCAGCACTGGATGGAAGAGAATAAAAATCCAGTATTGCCCACTGATGATCACACTGAGACACTGGCTTATGGTAACAGATAACACAGGGAGGCAGGGTGAAGGAAACCAGAACTGGAAACCCCATACAGGGATTTTTGCAAAGAACTGCCTGGCGTGCCAGCTTCCTGCATCACATCATTTTCAGGCTGGGACTGTGACTGCCCTGCAGCCTCCACTTGCAGGATACCTGCATCTGCAGGAAAATGTTTCATTTAGAGTAGGAAAACAGAAGAAGGGGAACTTCCTTCTTGAAAACAGGTGACAGATGCTACCAAGGTGAAGCCTGAGAAGCAAAAGATGGCTTTCCCTTACTTTCTTGCAGTAAACTAAAGCTGAAACATCCATCAACAATGGGCCTGGGAAAGGGGCAGTCTGAAGTGGGAGAGGCACTTAATCAAAATGATTATGATTAGGAACGCAGCACCAGGACGTGTCTCAAGATTCATAGGTTATTTCCAGTTCTGCCACTTACCTATTGTGTGACCTTTAGCAACTCCATTAGTTTCTCCTTGACAAGTCCTCTCTTGCTCTTTTCCTGTCTTATCTACTAGATCACAAGCTGTATTTTTCCCCCTCAGGCACGACCTCACAGACTAAACTTGTTTAAACAAGATGTCCTGATTCTGCATGGGGCTTCCTGTGGTTGCTGCCGCACATATGAGAGAACTACGCGCTAACGGGGACCTCACTTTCAATACACTGATGTCTTGCAACCAGCCACAAGCTTGCAGGCTGTGTCTCTGCTTAGTTCAAATGAAAACACACCATCTGTAAAATGGGCTCTGCCTACAGGGAGTTTAAGGAAGGCTCAAACAGAAGCTCCTCCTACAAAGAGTGCTATAGCAGCTGAAAGCACCATTAGCAGTGAGACTGCTTTTCACATTCAGAATGAAACCCCATAAATCTTCTGGTTGGGAGCAGCTGCTTGGCTGGTTAATGTGTGAAGCCACTTTACCGCATGTGCCTGAGAAAGTTCAGAATGGGCACAATCACAGCACACCACACTGCCCCACGCACGTGTACACCACAGCCCAGGGCCAACAAGGGGAAAGGGAGCAGATCCTCTTCTCCATTTCTGGCACGTTGCTGCTCCAGCCTCTGGTGGGCAGTTTCCCAGATGGAGCGAAAGAACCAATTTTACTCTGACTCCTATGAAAAGCAATTCTAATCCCTTTGTACAAGAAGTAAATGAAGAATATTATGATCACTATTAGAGGGGCCCTGCCTCCAGCCAGGCGATGGAGAGGAATAACCAGTTCACCTGACTGTGTGGATCAGATGGGCTGGTACATCAGTCCCATAGGAGTAGAAGGCTCTATTAGATACTGGTGCACAGTGTACCCTGATGTCATCAAAGGGGAGAACCCATTTCTATTTCTGGAGTGATAGGGGGATCCCAACATCTGCCTGCACTGGAGGCTGAAATCAGCCGGACTGGGAAGGACTGGGAGAAGCTCCCCATTGTGACTGGCCTAGGGGCTCCATGCATCCTTTGCACAGAGTATCTCAGGAGAGGGTACTTCAAAGACCCAAAGGCTACTAATGGGCTTTTGGTAGAACTTCCTTGGAGACGGAGGAAGTTAAGCAGCTGTCTGCCTTGCCTGGTCTCTCAGAGGATCCTTCTGTTATGGGGTTGCTGAAGGTCGAAGAACAGCAAGTGCCAATCATGATCACAACAGTGCGCCGGCGGCAACATCGCACCAACCAAGACTCCCTGATTCCCATCCATGAGCTGATCCGTAGATTGGAGAGCCAAGAAGTGATCAGCAGGACCTGCTCACCCATATGGCCTGTGTGAAACAGACTATCTGTCTTGGCCTGAATGAAGTCACACCACCACTGAGTGCTGCTGTACCGGACATGCTACAGCTTCATTACAAACTGGAGTCAAAAGCAGCCAAGTGGTATGCCACAACTGATACTGCCAGCGCATTTTGCTCAATCTCTCTAGCAGCAGAGTGCAGGCTACAGTTCGCTTTTACTTGGAGGGGCATCCAGTACACTTGGAATCGACTGTCCCAGGGTGGAAACGCAGCCCTACCATCTGTCACGGACTGATCCAGACTGCACTGGAACAGGGGCAAGCTCCAGAACACCTGCAATACATTGATGGCATTATTGTGTGGGGCAAAGAAGTTTTTGAGAAAGGGAAGAAAACAATCCAAATCCTTACAAAGGCTGGTTTTGCCATAAAACAAAGAAAGGTTAAAGGGCCTGCACAGGAGATCCAGTTTTGGGGAATAAAATACGAAGACGGGCATCATCAGATCCCCACAGAGGTGATCAATGAGATAACAGCAATGCCTCCATCAACTAGTAAGAAAGAAACACAAGCTTTCTTAGGTGTTCTGGGGTTTTGGAGAATGCACATCACAAAATAAGAGTCTGGTTGTATCAGAGGGTTGTGCTGACGTTCGGAGGGACTTGGACTTGCTGGAAAAATGCACAGCCAGGAAATACTGGGGCTGACCAGCTGAAAAGCAGTTTGGCAGAGAACAGACCTGCTGATCCTGGTGAGACACCAAGCTGAAGTCCGCAATGCACCCTTGTGGCATGGAGCACCAACAGCATCCTGGGCTACATTAGGAGAAGCGTTTCCAGCAGGTAGAGAGGTGATTTTTCTCTGGTGAGACTCATCTTGAGTGCTTGTTCCAGTTCTGGGATCTTCAATAGAAGGAAGACACAGACTTCCTAGAGCGAGTCCAGTGAAGGCCCACAAGGATGATTGAAGTGACTGCAGCATCTGACATACAAAGGGAGGCTGCACGAACTGGGACTACTCAGCCCACAGAAGATTCAGGGGGATCTTATCAGTTATGTAGCCTCCATCCTTGGAGGTATTCAATACCCAACTGAACGTGGTCCTAAGCATCCTGCTCTAGCTTACCCTGCTTTGAGCAGGTTTGGGAACTACACGATCTCTGGAGGTACTTGCCAACCTCACCAATTCTGTCATTCTCCAGTCTTTTAACTTTACACTGACTCAGTGATAGCAGTCAAGATTTTTCCTCTGTCTACAGGGCTGTCTGAGTGGTGTCCAGCTAACAGCAACAGCAACAGTGACTTCCCTATAGGACTTCATGGCATCTCCTGCTCTTCCTCCTCTGAAGGGAGCTTGTAGCTTTTGGGGTGGGGCTCTTATCATCTGAGAAGTAAAGGATAGTTTCAGTGGTGTTGGGTGTTTTTTCTCAAACAGGAAAGCTCTGCACTGTTTCCTGATGTTGGTTATGCTCTGAAATTTCCAGCTATTTAACAGCTTCCTTCACCTTCCAGTTTAGTAATGCTAGAATTTTTCTTACCCAATGCCTTGCAGATCTGCTCTGTCCTTTAGTTTCCACCTCTGTGTTTATCCTCTCTGGCTTATTAGAAACATGATCATTCTTCTTATTTGGAATATATTCAAGTGCATAAAAACACAGTATACTTTAGTGAGTTAGCTTATTTAAGGAAGAAATGGAAGTACTTTGTCCTCCAAAGGATGGGTAATGTCCACTGACAATTGCTTGTCAAATCATAAAAGAGCAAACTATTTGTTTCTTCAAATCCAGTCCACAGAATTTTTGACCCCCCCCCCCCCCCCCCCCGGGTCTGTTTTATAAATAAATAAATAAGAAATAAAAAAATCATGTGAACAAATGTAGGACTTACGTATGATCCGTAATTCACTGCTAGGGTCTGCAAAGCCCACGGGAGACCTAGGCCAATTAAAATATCAAACACATTGCTTCCGATGGAGTTGGACACAGCCATATCCCCCATACCTGCAGGAATGGAAACCACGCTCAGTCAGACAGGCCCCAGAAAAGTCTTTCAGCTTTTAAACAGAAATACATTCACCTGAGCTAATTGAGACAATTTCCACAGATTAAGGCGAAGAGTCAAGGGAGATCACCCTCACCCCACCTCCTCCCTTTCGCCTTTGCCCTCCCCATCATACAAGTCCAGTGGGGTTCAAGGGGCTGGATCCACCTTCTAGACCATCTGAGAACTTCCTTCAGCTAATTCTCTGCTGCTGTGGGGACCCTGGCAACTGGCTGTGCCAGTTGTGACCTGCCAACACTCTGGTGCCATGCTCAGTGTGGCTCTTGATGCTTTGATGTAACCATGGCACACGAGTTTCTACATTGGACTGATCAGATTAGGTTTTCGGGTAGTCTATTACGTAGATGGTTATTCCGAGGAAGAGCCATTGTTTTTGTTCCCCAAAGCAGAACTGACAACTTTCTATTTCTGTTAAAACATCTGGTGCTGGAGTCACTGGGACTGGAGGAACTTTCCTTAAAACCAGTAGTATCTTCCAGTCCTTATGACCGTGAAGAAAAGCTGGAAAGTGACCTGAATGACCCTTATGCCATATTCTAAACAATTCTGTATGGACTGTATTTAAATGAAGAAACACATTGTGACTTCTGGGGAAGGCCTGAAGTTGACAATTGTACTAGAACTTGTTCCACACTATCATTAAGTATCAACATACTATCATTAATAGTTAACTATCATTAAGAACCTGTTAGTTGCTTTTCAACAGCTGAACATTTCCTTTGTTGTTCTTGTTTTAAATTTCTGTGTCAGAAAAGGGCTCTGTATGTTATCATGTTCAGGAGATATCTGTGCAACTTAAAGAGGAAGAGGGCACAAGGAAACACTTCCATAACAGTATGACATCTCTGTGATGAACCTACCTTGCCTTGCTACGATAAGGCTTGCCATACAGTCTGGCACACTGGTTCCAGCTGCCAAGAAAGTGATACCCATGATCACATCTGGAATTCCCAGTGTGTATCCAATGATTGTCACCTAAGGAGAGGAAATACGCTGTCAAGCTGTTTACAAGAACTAAAGTTAGAGACCAGCTTGGCCCAATTCCTAGTGGGAGAGAGGACATACATTTAATTTCCTCTTTCCTTTGCCATGCAGTCTATGATGAATTGGCGCCCTTCAAAATGATTAATATTTTTAAATTTGGATGCCCATTTTCTATTAGCCACACTTAATTGCTTTTCTCAGCTCTCTGCAGCACATTCCAAGAAACGTGAACCATATGTTAGAAGCAGCACAGTGACCCTGTGGGCTCTGGTATTTCAGCTATGGAAAGCTGGGGTAGTTTTTTTCTTGAAAAATACCTCATCCTCACAGATGAAAAGCAGAAGTAACTTCCCATTTCCTGCTCAGGGTAACAAGTATTATTGAAAACAAAACAGAAACACCTCTTCTGTAACTGCTTTGATTAGTTTGCAGAGAAAAGCCTGGCATTTATTTGTGCATTTAGTACAAGAATGAACTTTGAAGGCAGTGAAGATTTTTTCACTGCCTTTGCCTTCCTAGCAGGAAAGCAGTGGCCAGGGCTTTAGTGAGGTATCTCTATGCTTTTTGGATCCCATGCAGAGACAGATCATGAATTGTGCACTCCATCACAAGTGCAGCAGCACAAAACCAGGCTTTCCTTGCTATACTCTCTCCTGATGCCAATGCCCCATCGTTGTCCAATTCTGCTTAAGAGACTGCTCTAAAAGAAACACAATCCATGCTGCAGTACTACTGTAATCCTAATGAGGACAACTTACACTTTTCACCTACATATATCATGTAAGGAGGCCTGAGCCAAGCTAAAAGGCTCAGTGATCCAGCCAGTGCATGAACTCCCCTGTGAAGAGGCCAAATATGTTTGGATTTCCTTGTGTTCACTTTTATTTATCCCCTTCCACCTTCAGGATAGTGAGGTAGAATTCAGTTCCTGTTGACTAGAGTAGTTGTGCAAGAATTTGGCTGATTGTGATGCTTTTGTTCAAAACTTGTGTTTTGTTTGAGTTCAGTGTTATCATTTACTACTCTGTCTTTCAAGCTTGCTTGCTCCAAGAAAATGAAGAGTTATTGAGGCCAGGTTTAGTTGCATCAGGGCCTGTACACTGCCCTGTACAAGAAGGAGGTGTTAAACTGGTGCAAGTGTAATATTTTCCCATCTTAAAGAATCTGCATGAAATTCCAGCCCTGAATAAAATTCAAGGGTTATGGCTACTGGCCTCTAATTTTCTTCTCTGTGAGTGGACTGGTCCAATAGAAACTGAAGCAGACTTAAGGTTTCTCATCTAAAAATTCAGCTATGTAGAACTTTCTACACATTTCTCTAAGCTGATGTCCTCGTTCAGCAGTAGCAGTCATTTTGCTCCTTCATAGTAGCTGGTGCAGTGCTGTGTTTTTGACTTTCAGCCTGGGAACAATGCTAGTAACACTGATGTTTTTAGTTGCTGCTCAGTAATGTTTACTCTGACCAAGGACTTTCTCAGTCTCATGCTCTGCCAGGGAAGAGAGGAAGCCGGGAGGAAGCAGAGACAGGACACCTGACCCAAACTAGATAAAGGGGTATTCCATACCACAGCACATCATGCCCAGTACATAAACTGGGGGCAGTTACCCGGCAGGGCTAGATCGCTGCTCAGGTCGGGCTGGGTATCGGGTCAGTGGGTTCTCTGCCCTTGTTATTTCCCTTATCATTATCATTATTGGTGGTAGCAGTAGTGGTTTGTGTTATACCTTAGTTACTGGACTGCTCTTATCTCAGCCCATGGGAGCTACATTCTTTCGATTCTCCTCCCCATCCCTCAGGGAGCGAGGGGCGGAAGAAGCAGGGGGAGCGAGCAAGTGGCTGCCTGGTTCTGAGTTAGTGGCTGGATTAAACCATGAGAGCTGACAAAACCACCTTCTGTTGCCTTTTCCAGGCTGTGGTTTCTGCTTTAGTTGGTACATACCATCCACACCATCATGTATGAGAAAGCTGCAATCCAGAGTGTAGAAGAAGCAAAGGTAACCATGAACCATTTTTCCAAGTGGGGTTTGTTGCAGTTGGGCACTGTGAAGTACAGGACAAAACTCAATGGCCATGTGAAAAGCCACTTCAAGATTTCCATCTTGCCAGCTGTAAAACATAAAAAGGGAAACAGTCACAATGCTAGTCTGTTTTAGTCCAGAATGTAATTACGTTGTTAACGTTAGCAAGCAAGATGCCAGGGACACTTCAGCTGAACTGCCATCCGAATGACAAGACAAGACATTGCTTGTTTGGAAAATCACGGTGTGATGGCAGAGATGAGAGGACAGAGAGGGGCACAAGGAAGGAGTGTGAAGTGCCTCCCTCACAGCAATGGGTCAAGGGCACATCTACCCTCCCTGGGTCAAGCTCTTACAGGTACCACATAAAAATAGATTCTAGAAAGAGAACTGACCCATCTTCAACCACCTAAGATGGAGCCAGGCCCATCACAGAAATGCACAAGGAAATTTTAAGAGCCAATTGACTCAGCCTGCAATAAGAGGAATTCAGAATAGATGTTACTTTAACTTGCGCATTCTCTTTTTTTTCCTATCATGAGGGTGGTCAAAAACTGGAACAGGTACCCAAAAAGACTCTGGGATCTACACCCTTACAGATAACCAAAACTCAACTGGACACAGCCTTTGGCAACCTGCTCTGAGCAAGGGTTTGAAACAGAGATCTTCAGAGGCCCATGCCAACCTTTCCCATACTATGAATCCAGTGTCATGGTTCCTCATATTTCCACGATTACTGTCTTCAAGTCGCAGTTTTTTTCCTTACTCAAACTACAGGTATGCTGTTTGAGTGAGGAGATCTGGAGGTCCCAAAAACTATCTCACCTGTAAAGGGCACGACCAGTCCCTACAGTATTCTGCAACATGGCAGATCTTGCCAGCTCTGGCGACTGTGAGTTCAAGGTAGGACAGGGATACATTATAATCATCCTGGGACTAGAGCCCTGATAGGATAAGAGGAACTTGGCAAAAGGAGATGTCCATCCTGCTGGCGCAGTGCTCAGCAACCTGAAGCACATGTGGTTAGCCACAAGTCATGAAGCTGGTTGGACTTTCTAAGCTCTCCAGAAAGAGCGAGAAGACATTGGCCATGCTTAGTTAACAGCAGGAAGCAGAGGCACTCAGTACCTTCTTCTGTCTCTGCTCCACACCAGCACCACCACTGCCCTGTCTCCATTAGCACTGTACCTTACCACTGAGGTAAGATCACTCCTCATTTCCCAGTGATGGCCCAAATGCAGATGCATCTGACCTGCATTCAAGCACCTTGCAGGTGGCCCCACCATCCTCAGCTTCCTCCGCAGTCAGCAGAGAAGACTGTTCTCTCCAGAGGGTGACCCAGGTTTTGGGGCAGGAACCAACCCATGGAAATTGCCTCTCCCCTCAGACTGCAACAGCAGTGCCAGGGCAATGCATGAGCTGCAGCAAAGGTGTATCCAAGCCCAGCAGTCTGCATCCTGAGAAGTTCCTGCTGCTTCCCAGTTCCTCTCATCTTTTACCTGTGACCAGGAACTACACTGTGAGGTGCAGGCTGATGGGAGCTCTCTGAGACTTCTGCCTCAACACATATCCATGATGCTTTCTGGCACACCCAAATCAAGTTTTGCTTTCTGGAACAACACAAACACAGAAGCTTCTTACTGGGTAGGTCAAAAGGTGTGTATGGCCCTTCATGGTCATCATCATCATCATCTTCTTCCTCTTCCTCATCGTTTTCGTTGTTGTCGTTATCCTCATTCTCATTCTCGGTCTCATTCCCAGCCTCAGCCATGTCTTCATCCCGCCGTGTGCCATTCACGCCCCGCTCGCCGGAGTTGCTGGGACCTGTTCCATTCTCGACCACATGCTTGATTGGTATTTTGATTGCTACCTCTGACTCGCCATTGGTGTATGTCCTGCTGTTGATCAGCCTTTGTCTCTGTAAACACAGGCACAAATTCTTGCTGAAAAACATATTTGTTTACATTTAAAGCACAGGTTGCTTGCAGATGACCAGATAAATCTCACATCTGCAACTTTTATAGGAGAAGGGCCAGTGGCTGTAGAATTGACTTCAGGAATACTCTAAGACCAGGGGCAGACTAAGTGCAGACTCAGTAGAGTACCATATTATTAAATAAGTGCAAGCGGTATTAATGCCAGATCAACGAAGGGGGCACCTCCTGTGAGCAACAGCCACAGATAACATAACTGTGTAATAACTTGCAACGGTCTCTGGGTCTCTGTTACAATCTGCATGTGGACAGAAAGCAAGGGGTGATCTAGTAAAGTCAGTGTCAGAAGGATAAAAACTGGGAAAATGCTATCAGGGATCCAGAATAAACACCAGAGTTCCATTTTGACCTAAACACTGCTACGGGAAAAAGCAAATTCAGAAGGAGAAGGGGGGAGATAAAAGACATACCTCATTGATCAACATGCGGCTGGCCATGGAGAGACGTGTTTTGGGAGGGAAGTGGCTGGTTATCATGATCCGGAGCCCAGCCTCAGAAAAGGAAAGCTGGTGTGGGTAGGCAGACAGCAGCTCATCCACCATGATCACTGACGCTTTACGGTGGAAGTTTCCTGCAGCCAAGGAACAAAGAGAACTTGAGGTGGTCTTCTAGCAGTCTCCCTCTGCCCTACATGGCTCTCAGAAGAATAAACCTGTGGGTTCCACAGGTCCTTTGTAAAAACCATTCCTTTAGCTACTACCATTCAAATTATGTCTCCCCTGTCCTCAATTTCTGCCTTTACGTGGTCTACATTTCTGTTCTTAGACCAATCACCGATACGGTGTCTCCACTCATGCCCATTACAGAAAATTAAATCTGCTCTGCACAGCTCATTACAGGCCTGTGTTAGGCAGATTGCCACTTCCAAGCAGCTACTCCACCAAGGTAGAAATGGTGCTAGGAAAAGCTGCATTAATTCCACTGTTACAGTCTGCACTCCCGTGAGGATACTGGCCTCACCCACCATTAACTGTACACAGGGGTGAGGAAATTGTCCCTGGGAGGTACTAATGCAAATGAAAAGCAGGTTCCTGCATCCTGGGCTTGCAGCTCGTGGCTGGGAAGTGCCATCAAACCTGGCAGCAAGTGCATGTGGCAGTCCCTGGAGTGTGACCCATCGTGCAGGAGCAAAGACACAAGGAGGCAGGGCACACTACCTGGACTGAGCTCCAACTGGGGCACAGTGCCAGTGTGCATCCTGTCTGTGCATGGATGCTGCCTCTGACTGTGAACTCTGGGCCAGGACTGTGACTTGGCAGCAGGGAGACCAGAGGTCTTCCCTGACTCATCTCTGCTTCGGTTTATGAAAATCAGTGCTGAACACTGGCAACTGTTTCATGGCATTACTATTTACTACCATCACTGTTACTCTTACAGAAGAGTATCTCCTAGGCCTTAGTGTCACTTGTTTTTCCTGACAGAGAAGGTTCATGGATTGAGATAGATAAGTGCGGTCACTCCTATTAAAAAAAAAAAAAAAATCAAACCAGCCAGACAGCTTTTTCTTGTGACCCTTTCCACGCTGAAATTTTCTGCACAGCCCCTGAAGGACCTGCCCCAAACACAGAAATCCCACCGGCTGATCCTTTTTGGTCCTCTTTTCAGAAAAGGCGTCAGGAAAATGGTAGCATATGAAAGCCTCAGCAACCTGCTGCAATGGGTGCTGCTGTGACTCCATATACCAGCTGTGAGCACAGCGGTGCCATGTGCCTGGCCAGACCTCCGGTGGCCCACTGCCAAGGAAATACAGGAACAAACTGCAGGAAAATGAAGCAATTCCTTCATCTTCCTTCCTCAGCCAGTTTGAGCAACTGCAGATGTCCAAAACCGAAAGTCACCAGCAGCTGAGCAGCGTCACACAGAGAGATCCTGGGGAGATTCACACCAAACCCCAGTCAGAGCCGCCTCGTTTGTGCATAACCCAGAGGCCAGTGGGTAAACCTGGCCTGAGTTCATGCTTATGGAGTTTTACCAGCCTCGCTTTACTGGTACAGTGTGAAGTCATCTGGTCAGCACAGTTTTGCTATTCAGAGCCCCAGGCTACAGAGAGCTGTAGTTCGCATAAAAGCAGCTTCCCCAGATCAGAGCGCGCAGCACTCACCAAAGCCTTTCCTCGGCAACAGGGTAGTAACACGACAGCTGGCCTCTGGTAGACTCAAAGGGTTTGACATCAGTAAACAAACCTCTCTACATTTCATGTTTGGTTGCTTAGTGCGTTCAAACTGTCTTTCACTCACTCTTCGCAGGAAGAGAGGCCTGTGTTTGTTTAGGGTTCGTTTTTTTTTCAGTCCAGCAAAACAAAAAGGGCAGCCCATCTGCAGCCAGCGACCAGGACCGCTTTGGACAAGCCAGAGCTCCTTCTCAGGGTAAACCAGTGTCTGGGTGGGGTGATGTTATTCCCGAGCATAGGAACATGTAAATCCCAAGCAGTTACATGCTTGTTGACTGTTGCACAGATAAAATAATTATCCTCTGTAAGCACAGTTTATACATGCTTGCAAACGCACACACTGAGCTACTGCTGCCGAGTACAGAGTGGGGGATGCTGTTTTCTTTAAGCTGAAGAAATATAATCTGTACATCATTTTCATACACAATTGTGACTGAAGGCAAATGGAAGCAAATTTCAGCCAAAGTGAAACCCACATTAAAGATCATGGAAAAGCTGTGAACATTTAAAACGGCACGTGCAGTAACAGCACACCACCTTGACCATCACAGTTTTCACCCTGCCTTTGCCCGGGGGGAATGTGTACACCAGTATAAGCAGGGTGTTTTTCCCTGCTCAGTTTATGTTGCTTTCAAATGGAGCTAAATTAACTGAGGCACTAGGGGTAAATGGGCATCTTCAGTGCAGAATAACAGTGCTCACAAGAAGACTCACAATGGCATGGCTATAAGGATCTAAAGAAGCAGACCCTAGGCAAGTCAGGCTTGAAGCTGGAGGAGTCCTTTCAGCCAGGCACTTCTCCAGTGCTAGGAATCACCCAGAGGAGGCCTGAGCTGCTTCCAGGATGTGGTCACTGGGTGACCACACTGCACCCCCAGGCACAGGAGCCATGGCCATCTGGCGGGGGCATTACAGAAGGACCCTGCCTGTTCCATGGCTGGAAAGACAGCAGCAGCCCACAGCCCGTGACTAGCAGACGAACGTGTAAACATTTGAGAATGATGCAAGCGAGCAGGGTGACTTACTGGAACAGTTACCTTTCTTTAGTAACACCACTGTGGCATCGCAGTTGCTGTTATCATCCATTTCTGTGTTATTTGCTAAACCATTCACCATATTTGCCGAGTTCTTTGTCTTCCTTTCAAAGCAGTGATGTATGGTTGAGTTGTACCTGTACAAATGAAACAAACTCCATATAGACCTTTGCTGCTTCTGTGTGCATTTCTTGACAACCTTCCTTTCCTAGGCTTATATACAGTGTGATTCAGCTATGGAAGGGAAGAAAATCCCTTTGGTTCGGAATCCAGCCACAATACGGCTATGATGCAATTTCTCCACACCCAGAAGGCTATGAAAAATACAAGACAGGAATCTGGAATGGCATGCATGCTTATGTGCTATGTGTAATTAACATTCTGTATAGCAAATAAGGATTACTTGTCATCATCCACATTTTTGTTTTTAATCACACAATCACACTGAGCTCGAGCGTTGTTTTACCTGTGATCCACCACAGGAACATGACACGTGCTAAGGTCTGCTTCCACTTTGGGGTGAAAAAAATTAAAGTAATTTCTTATTGGATTTCAAGTAGCCAGCAGCTGACAGGAACATGAGCCATGATCTCACCACGACACTCAAAGGCAATGGTAGACCACTGTGAACACCTGGACGACAGGCCAACAACCATCCTAGCTATGCCCAAACAGGTCTGAAACATCTGCTCACACTACAGCATTGCTTTCAGAAAAAGAATCCATTCTTGATTCAGACATTACAACTGGTTTGCTCATCCATTCATTGTTGCAAGGGTGAAGCTACCCTCCAGGTTAAAGAAAAAGTTTCTAGTTATAAGAAGTGAGATGAATTCTGCCTCGTGTTCCCTTCAACCCAGCCTGGGTGTTTTGCTGTTCTTACTGAGAATTGCTCTCACAATATTTACTTTATTCATCATTTCAAAACAAATCTGAACTCTGACTTGTTGAGACAAGGCCACTGGTGTGCTTGGCAGACGGTAGGTTTTGTTGAATGTTCCAGTTTAAATTTGGGCTTCCTTTCCACTGGCTTTTAAAACCAAGGCAGGAGGTGGGGAACCTAACAGCAGAGCAGATTAACTTTGCTAGCATGGATTTGTGTGAAAGAAGTTACACAGGTCAGATGCTCAGAAAACCAATGCTGATTGTGCTGCAGTTTTACCGTGGGTCTCCCTGAAAGCAAGAACAAATTGTGTGGTGGTCTGCACCCATAAAGAGTAGACTGGAATCCCCCATGGTTTTATTTCTGAGGAGGCATGTTAAAGCAAAATCAGAAGCGGCTGCTTTGCGGGCACCCAGAGGTGGATTCGGTTCCCTGCTCTGCCACAGGCTTGCTGCATTAGCTTTGGTCGGCTCACACAGGCAAGAGCCGCAAAGCACAGTATCGTTTGGGGAGGAAAAGACCTTTAAGATCATCGAGTCTGACCCTTAACCCTGCACTGCCAAGGCCACCACTAAACCATGTTCCTGAGTGTCACATCTACATGTCTTTTAAATATGTCCAGAGACAGTGGCTCCAGCACTGCCCTGGGCAGCCTGTTCCAATACTTGATCACCCTTTTTTTGAAGAAGTTGTTTCTAATCTCCAGTCTAAACCTCCCCTCCCACACCTTGAGGCCATTTCCTTTTGTCCTAACACTTATTACTTGGAAGAAGAGACTGACCCCACCTCACTACAGGTACTTTCAGGCCATTGTAGAGAGTGATAGAGCTCCCTCTGAGCCTTCTCTTCTCCAGACTGAACCCCCCAGGTCCCACAGCCATTCCCCATCATACTTGTGCTCCAGGCCCTGCACCAGCTCCATTGCCCATCTCTGGCCCTGCTCCAGTACCTCAGTGTCCCAGAACTGAACACAGGATTTGAGGTGCAGCCTCACCAGTGCCCAGCACATGGGGACGAACACTGCCCTGGCCCTGCTGCCGCACTGGGGCTGATACAGGCTAGGATGCTGGGGGCTTCTTGGCTGCCTGGGAACAAGCTGCTCATGTTCAGCTGCCCGTTGACTACCACCCCAGGTCCTTTTCCACAAGCAGCTTTCCAGTCGCTCTGCCTGAAGCATTGCTGATAAATGATGGGAATTGGCTTGGGGAGCACTTCCACCAGCTCCCTCAGCACCCCTGGGTGAATCCCACCTAGCCCCATAGACTTGTGTGTGTTTAACAGATATAGCAGGTCACTGACCAGTGCCCAACTATGTCATAGTTTTCCTGCTGTACAGTAGCTTCCAGCTCCTGTCTGTTGCCAGAGCTGCATGCACTGGTGTAGGCCTTCAGATGCCCAATCCTTGGAGCTGTACTATGGGGACAAACAGCCCCTTCCTTCCTCACCAGGACAAATTAGAGATAACTACATGGCAGGGCAAAGTGCTTTAACCTCTGCTATTGGAGGTGCTGCTGGTGTGCAAGCTGCGTGAGCCAATGAATGTCCTGCCCAAAGCCTGCGGCTCTCTTTAATTACCTCTGGAACCTTTGGAAAAGCTCTGGAGCACGGAGCCTCACAACCTAAACAAGCGGAGGGTGCATCTGACTTACTTCATGATAACGATGTAGATGACATACATCAGCACCAAGACTAAGGACTCCCACCTGCAAACAAGAGCGACACAGAAAACACATCAGCGCAGGGCACATCACTCAGCTGCCCAAGTTCACCCATTCCCCCATCTGTCACACCAAGGCTTGACCCTCTGGGGCTGTCTTAACACACCACTAGAAAAGGGGATGTATAAGGAGATAGCTCACACACACCTGTGTGACACCTCCTTTGTCTTCTTGACTTCTGCTCCAGTTTTACTTGGCCAAGTTAACCTGTCAGCTAAGAACAAGTGACCCAACCCAGAAGTTCAGTGAACAAATCACACACCTCAGGAACACAAACATTTCTGTAAGGGCAATACCTGTGGGCGCTGTGGCAGAAGAGGGGAGAAGTCATCCTGCCCTGCCTGCATTGGTGTAAAGCAGGTTGTCGGGTTTTTGGGGCATGCTTAAGCACACTGCTCATGCTGAGACAAAGTGAACAAGTGCTGGCTGCTCTTTCACTACTGCTGCTGTGTACCCACTGAGAACGCAGCAGGCAGCAGTTTAAGCTGCTGATTAGATACTGGTGGGTTTTCCTCCACTGTTTCTGTGTCAAACTAATGAAATGTATATGAAAAAAAAATACAGTATGACTTTTAGAACTTGTTTCTAGGTAATCTTTTTCATTGATCAAAATGCTGTATTCTGTACAGTTCCTTAGGGCTAACTGCTAGTCCTGGTGGAAATCATCCGCTATCAGACTGCTATATACTAAAACTCATGGGCCATTTTCTCTTTAAGGATTTTGAGACATTGCACTAAACTTTCAGCTTTCACATTGATGTGTTTTAGTTGAAGGGCACAGTCAACTACAATTGGACCTCAAGTCAGTTTTAGTTAAGAAACAAAAACAAAGCAAAGGAAAACAGGCAGTTGCAAAACTCTGCTTCAGAAACGCTCCTCTGAAAGGAAACAATCCCTGGCGAGACCACGTTTAAGAAAACACGCAACCCCAAAAGCCTGACTCCCTCTAGTGCTTGCAATCTAAGTTATACTGGCCAAGAGTGGAATCAAAGCTGCCACTGTTACTGTACAAGCCCTTAGAGGTGCTGCAAACAAAACCATGAAAGCAAAACAACCGGAAGCACACTTCTGAAAGTGTTTGAAGCCCTCCAAGCCTACCATACCTACTGCAGAACATTTAAGCACATTCATGGGGATATTAACATATATGCATTTCTTTATTTAAACTGGTCATTTGCTCATTAATATTGCCTTTGGAGTTATTATTAAAAATCCAACTCCTGGAACACATTCACTGACTGCTCGGGCAGCTCTGTATATTCCCAGGTGCCTGACATCCATGGCACACTGCGCCTAAGCATCAGCCTCCGCCTCTGCATTCCTGGGCTGAGGGCAGAGGGCACCAACTGCCGCCACTGCACCGGGAATCCTGAGTGACGTGCACCCAGGCTTTCCTCTCTGGCTCAGAAAATGAATCATTCTGGCCCATCCTGTGCTGAGGTTTCTCATGCAGCAGGAAACTGCTCCCTGAATCACCCTGCAGAGCTTTTCAGCTTCCCCCTCCTTATTGCAGGGTTAACCCTGAGCCCTCCTTACTGCAGGGTTTTGTGGCACAACCAGAAATAAGACAAGAAAAGGGATTCACTTACCAGGAAACCTTTTCGTCATAAATAAACTGTGGAGAAAAGGTTTAAGAACAGGCATGTTATATACAAAATCACAGCTGATTTACCAGCCCTTCATCACCCGAGCAGGGGACAGAGCAGGCAGAGCAACCAAGGGCTCAGGGCAATGGGATCATGCTCTGGTCTAGTTTGGTACAGCCCTCCTGCCCAGCCCTTAGCTCCTCTCACCCACCAAAGGCAGGCAGGTTCTCCCTCCCAAACCCCAGGAGGTCCCTGTGGATCTGGGGCTACTGCAGCAGGGATGCAGAAGTGAGTGAGGGAAGGACGGCACCTCTGACCCACGGGCTGGTCTCACTGACACGGGCTCCTTCCCAGACCTGCTCCCGGTGGTGACCGGGCACTCAGCACACAAACGTACCAGCAGCTCCAGAGCTGCTCTGACACATCCCTGCCTCAAACGGCCCCGCACGGCTCTTCCTGACACTGACTGACCCCTGCCCCACACCCCTCACTCACACTGACTGACCCCTGCCCCACACCCCTCACTCACACTGACTGACCCCTGCCCCACACCCCTCACTCACACTGACTGACCCCTGCCCCACACCCCTCACTCACACTGACTGACCCCTGCCCCACACCCCTCACTCACACTGACTGACCCCTGCCCCACACCCCTCACGCACACTGACTGACCCCTGCCCCACACCCCTCACTCACACTGACTGACCCCTGCCCCACACCCCTCACTCACACTGACTGACCCCTGCCCCACACCCCTCACGCACACTGACTGACCCCTGCCCCACACCCCTCACTCACACTGACTGACCCCTGCCCCACACCCCTCACGCACACTGACTGACCCCTGCCCCACACCCCTCACTCACACTGACTGACCCCTGCCCCACACCCCTCACTCACACTGACTGACCCCTGCCCCACACCCCTCACGCACACTGACTGACCCCTGCCCCACACTCCTCACGCACACTGACTGACCCCTGCCCCACACCCCTCACTCACACTGACTGACCCCTGCCCCACACTCCTCACGCACACTGACTGACCGCTGGACCCACACTGTGGACTGTACAGCCCTGCCAGCGCAGCGCGGTGAGGGGGCTGCCCCACCGCGCCTGGCTCCCGGGGGCTCCAGAACCAGATGTTGGGATGTGACCGGCAGGTGGCCGCAGTGCTCCACAGCTGGGCCCTTCTCAGCCCGCCCTCCATCACCATCACCATCACCATCACCGGCCATGCTGGGAGCAGGGGGGGCTGCCACCCCCCTTCCGGCAGCACCCCTCTCCCCCCACGCCTCCTTCCCCTTCAGACGGTCAGAGAATCACGGAACAGAATCATGGAATCGTTCCGGTTGAAGGGACCTCAAAGCTCCTCCTGCTCCAACCCCTGCCACGGGCAGGGACCCCTTCCACTAGAGCAGCTTGCTCCAAGCCCCTGTGTCCAACCTGGCCTTGAACACTGCCAGGGATGGGGCAGCCACAGCTTCTCTGGGCACCCTGTGCCAGCGCCTCAGCACCCTCACAGGGAAGAGCTTCTGCCTAAGAGCTCAGCTCAGTCTCCCCTCGGGCAGGTTCAAGCCATTCCCCTGTCTTGGGATTCTATGATTCTATGAAAGGGAGTGAGCCTCTGAAAGCACGGTGAAACACGTCCCTTCAGCTCTGTAGCCTGCAAGTAGCAACTTCTACATGGCAGCCAGCATCAAGCAATCGTTACATTGATCAAAGGAGGTGATCCTGCCCCTCTGCTCTGCTCTCGTGAGACCTCACGGGGGGCACTGTGTGCAGTTCTGGTGTCCTCAACATAAAAAGGACATGGAACTGTTGGAACAAGTCCAGAGGAGGCCACGAGGATGATCAGGGACTGCCTGGAGAAGAGAAGCTGCATGGAGACCTCACAGCAACCTTCCAGTATCTGAAGGGGGCTACAAGGATGCTGGGGAGGGACTCTTCATGAGGGCCTGTAGTGATAGGACATGGGGTAACGGGTTAAAACTTAAACAGGGGAAGTTTAGATTGGATATAAGGAGGAAATTCTTTCCTGTTAGGGTGCTGAGGCACTGGAATGGGTTGCTCAAGGAAGCTGTGAATGCTCCATCCCTGGTGGTGCTCAAGGCCAGGTTGGATGGAGCCTTGGGTGACATGGTTTAGTGGGAGGTGTCCCTGCCTATGGCAGTGGGGTTGGAACTGGATGATCTTAAGGTCCTTTCCAACCCTGACTGTTCTGTGATTCTATGATCACTGGAAGAAAACATGACCACAAAATACTGTAAGTTACAGCTCCCAGTCAGTCTGATCTAATCTGACAAGGCCTGTTTTGGGTTACACTCTGCCGGTGTGATGGGACACGAAAGCGTGTGTGTTGACCTTTGTAACCATAAATAGCATCCATCACACTTTTGTCCCTAATGACTCTGACCACGTCCCTTCATGTTAGGATACATAAGCATCATTTTCCTTTCGAGGGAAAGAAGGAGTAGCAGCCCTCCAAGCCCTACAGCAAGGCAAGGCAGCACTGCAATATTGTTTTAAAGTTAAAATAAAATATCAGAGGGCTGAATGAAGGTGAGGTAAGCGTGGAGGGTGCAGCTGAGCCACTTCTCATCTCTGTGATTTAGAGTTCACTCATTCTTATCAAACAGCCTGGTGAATTTGTACTGCTCTGCTATTTATTACTACAGCCCTGCAATTCCTTTGCCAGGGGAAACAGAAGGTGACAAAGTCACAGTGATTGACCCAGCGGAATATCAAGCTTTTTAAAGTTCCTGAATCTCAACATTGGCTGGAATGTATTTATTTCCCCATAGGTGTATTTATGATTAGGAAAGACGCCAGTGGAGTGCACTCTACACTGCAGCAACACAAACTGCTGTTTAAAGTAGTGTGAGAGCAACCTTCTACAAGCAGCATCATTCCTCAAGAAATGATTGTATTCAAGCTGCAGAGAAGTCTCAGTGCCCTGATATGGCAAAACATCCCTAGATGGCAAAGCATTTAAGCACCTTCTAAAATTTAAGGCGCACAGAAACCTAACAAAGCAGGAACAGATGCAGGTTGTGCAACACAGTACATGGAGCCGGTGGCTTGTCTCCAGGCTGAGCCACCAGGGACTGGAGAGTCAGTATTTGAATAACAATGCGCTGCCACCTAAATTTGATTCTGCCTTAAAAGGACAGGAAAGATCCTGAAGTCAGGGGTCCTCCGGTGAGTGATGGGGAGGAGAAACTTCTTAAACTGAAGCCTTATTTGAAAGGAGAAATCCTCATTTTCTATCAAATGAAGAGCAATATTGCATATAAAAGGGTTGGTAAATCAGCTGGAAGCTACACTTTTAACCATTTTACATGCTTTCCCTTGCTCCAGCCTTTCTCTGTTTTTTTCTCTAGCAGGTATTTGGAAGTCATTTGCAATGACTGCTGTGGAGTAAGGCTGAAGAGACGTGGGATGCACTCCACATCTCCCAAGCCACATCAGCTGCCCATCAGTGCTCTAACACAGGAGTTCTGGCAACACCTTCAAGCCTCCAGTAAACCCTGGAGTTGCACAGTCCTGCTGCCCTGGCTGCATGAAGGACCTTGAACCTCACAGCTGATAAGAGCAGAAGAGTGGGGGAACATCTGGAGAGAAGCCAACCTGAGACTTAGGGTACACTCCCAACAGAAGAGAACAACTGGGAATGGTTCTCAACATCCTGAAGCAGCTGACAACCATGAGGAGGAACCGGCCCTGGAAAAAACCTGCCTTGCTTAAAGAATGTAAGACCCAGTGACAGCCAACAGGTCTTCACCTTGTCTGCCACCAAGCAATAAATGGAACGCCTGACCTAAACCCCAGAGGGCTGCCAGGCAGCTGCCCACATCTGTGCTGCCTGCGGAGCAAACTAGGAGAACGCCTGCCAGATGTCTTTAACCTGTGCAATGCAGTTTATTATGGTGTGTGGGTGTGCCCAAGTTTGCTGTTCAGCAACACTTGTTGGTATGAGGGCACACAGAAAAGTTATTTTTTATCGGATGCAAAAAGGTTCATCTTGCAGTAAAGGGAATAAAGATACAAACGTGTTGAGACAAACCCTTTGTTTGAGACAGCTAGAGGCCTTTGCACCTACAGAGCAGGTATGGCATATAGGCCTGTGCAGGATGAAGGCAAAATAAAACACATTGTTGAAACGGTGACTAATGAAAGTAGTGCAAACTTCAGAAATGCAAGCGTTTGTCTCCTGACCCTAAAGCTCCCTTCCTGCTGACATACAGAAGTCAACATCACGAGTACATTTTTCCATGAGTCCTGGGGCTAGGATCTTAGTTACAAGATCCATTTCTTAGCAGGTTCCCTTTACGGGTGGCAATAGGCACGGGGGCTCCCACAGAAGAATAACTTTGAGAAACTTACCACAATGAGTGCAACGACAGACAGTGTGTAGTAGATTGAATCTCTCAAGAGACTCCACGACGACAGCGCAACGACCTGAGAAAAGAGGCAAAGAGAGGGTGTCAGCCAGGCCCTCAGCCGCGGCCGCCACGCTGGCAGCGTGTGCCCAAGCAACGCTGTTGTGTCATCCCGCGTAAGCTGCCCGCACACGTGCTAGGACACGAAGAGCAGCCCCAAGCCCGGAAACGCACCGGCTTGAACAACGGGCAGCAAGGAGAGGGGGGGATGGCCTAGTCCAAGGGGTAAGAGGTGCAAGGTCATGGGCAGCAGGTGGCTTCCACTGCAAAGCTGCCAACACGCTAAATCACACCAGCGCTGTCAAAACCATGGAAGCGGGAATTGAGCCCCAAGTATTCAGGGATGACAGAGGAGTCTCCCAGGAGCTCAGCTACCTGACGTCCTTTTCCCCCTGAAATGCCCCCCCCCATACACACACAGAGCCTGCAGCAGCAGTCCCTGCAGGCTGAGCTGGCCACAGGTCTGGTCAGAGGCAGGCACAGGGTGACCTGCCACAGAGGAGGCTGGGGGAGCTGCTGCTGCCTAGGCAGTGGGAAGGGCTCAGCTCACCCACAGGCCCGTTCTGGGCCAGCGCTGACACTCAGCAACAAGCATCCTGTGGGTAACGGTCACAGGAGATAACAGCCCTGTCAGCTCCCATCTGCTTCTTGTATTAATTATCCCCAACCAACCCAAACATTGAGCATGAGTGCAAGGTATGCAGTGACCCAGCAGGCAGGGTCCTCCCCATCACTGCCTTACCACCACATGCCTATGTCCACCCCAAGTCCAGCTACTGGCATCCATGCGCTGGGTTTCCAAGATACTTAGAATGCTGGATGATGGGCTTGTCCTTGCTAAAAATGTCAACTTGACCCATGCTGACTCATTCAGGAGAGGATTACTTAAGCAACAGAAGCTGCACTGCAAAACAGTCTGACAGCACAGAGCAGCCAGATCCCCAACACTCTAAGTATTACCAGAACGTCAGCAAAGCCATGGCTTCACCCACTGCACTGACAGGTATCACTACGGTTTTGTGTGCATTTGCACAGGCTCTGGGACAAATACTCAAGTTAACACTCTAGCAAAGCATTAAGAACAAGCCCCAGGTATTTACATGCAACTGAAGATAAGATGGGACTGCTGTGCAGCTCACTTGACACCTTCCAAAGCTGGGGGGGACAAAAGCAGGGAGTAAGCGAGCAGCTCTGTGATCCTGAGTTACTGGCTGGGCTTAAACCACAACAGCCACAGAAACGAGGAGGAATCCCTGCTGTAGGCTGAATGTGCCTGCAATTCAGCTCTCAGAGAAAAGAAACACCAGTGAGGAAGCCAGCCTTCAACTCCATCAGTGGTATGCAAAAGGGCAGATGAAGAGCAGGAACGCGGTGGTAACATCTTCAGTATGATTGTGGTTTTTTGCAGCCCTAGGAAGTCCCCCGAGTGGAAGCTTCCCCTCAAATGTTTATCTCCCATTTCCAGAGTGCATTTCAAACCCTGTGGGTCACATCCTTCACAGGTGTAAACCGCAGGGAGGTAGGTGGCCCATTTACACTCATTTGGATCTGACCCCTGAAGGTATATGTGAATTTTCTGACCACATCTTCCAGCCATGCTCGTGCATGAATCCAGACAAACAAACAGTAATCTGATTTTCATTTCTATGATAGCTAAAGAAAGGTCCTATTTAAAAACTAATTTTGTGGATTTCTCTGCATATTACGTCTTACAATACTGTGGTTTTTTTTCAGAACTGCTGGCAAAACAAACACTGTAAAAACATACTGACCATTATACTTAGGTCTCTGCAGCTTTTTCAAACTATGGCTTTTTAAAGTGGATGCTATTTATGCCCAGTGTAAAGGCTCTTTATGCAACCATTCACATGTAAAAAGCTCCTATCTAAAATAGAAAAACAGGCCTTTAAAGTCCTTGCGTCAGATTAGATACATACCAGCTGACAATACATTCAGTGCATGTAGGGACAGATGAATAGAGATGCTTTATGAAAGAAACTTCCAAATGCAGAAACCCAGATTTGGGTTCATAATTCTATTCAGAGATCCTTAATTAAATTTCACATCTTATACATACTGGGCCCTTCATTTTGATTGATTTGTAAGAGAGTTTATAAAATTATAAAATTATTCCACTCTTACGCAGCTTTTATGATGCAGCTTAAGGTCATGTGCACAGCATGGATGCTGGCAGGGATTTTATAGCTGTAAACTTGAGTTCTGCATAATAAAAATTACATTTATGAAACAAATAACAAACCCCATATGAACAGGCAACTGCTGCTATTCTACCTAACAAACTCTCTCCTGAGTATAAGGGGTGTCACCATGCAGCACAGAATACCTCTGAAAGCAAGATGTCCTAGTTACTGTGAGTCAAACCAGTATCTCTCCTGCTCTCTGATATTCTACAGTGATTTTGAAGGGAATTTTCCTCAGACACCTGAATGAACACACAAGAGATCCAGATGCTTAAACGCATCTATTTAGCAGGAACCTCATGCACAAGTGTCACAGACCAAGATGCTGTGGGAATCACAAGGATTCTGATTCTGATTTCAGATGGGATTGCAGGGAACATGGTTGTGCCTAGGACTTGTACAGGCTGCTCACATTTCACAGCCCTAGTAGGTCTCCCCGACACAGTAACTATGGGGCAATTAAATCTCGGCCCTTCTTAGGATTCGAGTCGCTGAATGGAAGTCTTTGAATCATTTGATCACTGGGAAGAACAATCTGATACAGGAAAGCTGTGCACAAAAGGTAACTGCGCACCAAGGGTAAAAGCAGCAATCAGCACGGAGGGCAATGGCAGTACTTTCAGCCTGCTGACAAGAACCGTGCAGCCTGGTTATGACTAGTAAGACCTTCAGTGCCTAAGTTGTGACATATAGTTTTGCAGCAACCAAGGACTCCACAAAAATCTTAATGCACTGGAAACCACTTCAATTACGTTTTAGCAGACTAAGGCAGAAAGGAAATCAGGGATGCAATCAGCCTGGGTAAAAACATGACCAAATTTGAGTTTTAAATCAGCAACACTGCGATCCAGAAGAGCTGGTCCTTTCGGAGCCAGGCATAAGGAGGCAGCTGTAAAACCACTGACTGTCAGGTTACACGTTTCTTCTGTTCAAAGAAAGTACCTGAAATACAAACTCTCACCAAGTGCCTTCAGCCCTCTCCTGACTAATACAGTAGGGACCGAACCCAGCTTTCCCCAGAGCTGAAAGGAAGAGCTCTTTAATCCAGGTTTACATGACATCAACCCCCAACAAGTCCAACACAGATGAGGACCCACAGTGCATGCTCATCTGCGTGCCACAGCATCATTCGTATGGGTAAAACAACCCGTATTAGACATTTGGTTTCTCATCAGTAAACTTTTGCCCTGCAAACTCTTATGTAGAACATTTACTACTCAGAATGCTTATTTCCCTTTCTAAAGGGCTGGAGAGCAGAGAAATCAAGATTTTATCAGTTTCAGCTTGATTCCTGTGGTTCTCAACTCCTGCAGCAGCAGCCCCATGCAGCACACACAGTCTCCTCCACCTAACACACACATGCTGGTAAGCCACCAGGGAGAAAATCACTGAAAATCAGACACTGGCACCTGCAGCTCTTGGTACCCAAATTAGCTCAGTGGCAATATACCCATGCCCGATCCTAGGGTTTCACCATTTATCCTCTATAAAATTGACCCTTCTCTCTTCCGCTCTTCCAAATGCTTCATCTTCCTTAGCAGTGTGGAAACTCTTCTGCTGTCATGAAGCCTCTGTCATGGCCTCATGACAGAGGCCATGGAGCTGGCTGTTTTAAAGCCTAATACTCACCTGCTCTCCCCATTATGGTGATGGGCCTCAGATGAAGCATGTGAAGCAGAACATGGCTGCTGCTGCTGCCCTCATAAAGATGTTTGTGCTGCTGCTGCTAGCAAAGGCATGGGGCAGTCCACAGGATATGGACTGCTGGATATTTTCTCTGTTCAACTTTCCAGAGGAAACATTCTGAACATTGTCTAAGTACATCCAGGTTCTTCAGGGATCTTTCTCACTCTGAATTGCTCCAGAGCTTTTCCTCCTCTCATGGCCTGTTGTGATCAGCTATGAATGCTGCCAGGAAATGCTAGGCTTTGGAAGCAGTCTTCCTAATCTTGTTTCTCTGTTACCCTCTGGCACAGAGGTCTGGATTTTCAGGTATTAAGAGCTAATAACTTAATTTGTTAATGTGGAGAGACGGGAATGCTTGGGCAAGGGTGTCAAAGGATTAAGGTCAATCCCTGTGGTGATTAGCCTTAAGAGTCTATGGAGATCAACAGAAATGTACTGACAGTGAACCCACCGCTTAGTGCCTCACAGCTGATGCATCTCCCACCCAGCTGATGTGCAGTGCTGGCTCCTCGTGAGCAGTTTGATTCACTGATGTTAGATCTTTACAGAGAGGCTGCCATTCAGCAGAACGTGGTTTTGGACAAAGATGACCGTATCTCATGAGTTTTAGAGGGAAATGACAGAACTTCTCTAATTCATTAGAGTTTTAACACAGACATATCTCCTACAGCACTGCACCACAACCAAGTGTTCCTTAGTGACTGACCATGGTCACTATTTTGGGTGGGCCTTCTGTGCAGCTCTAGGGTCCAAGAGTGTTTCCAAATTAATCACCAGTCTGGAATCTTACTCCACACAGTTTGAATGAGGCTGTGCTGATGCCAAAAAGCTCTTTTCTGGAGAAGCATCTTTTAATGGTTGGCTACAACCTGAAAGATGAATGCAAACTGAGCCAGCCTTACCTGGCAATGGTGAATGACAGGTTGAGAGAGCGGGCAGGAAACACAAGATCCTTTTCCCTGCTGCTGTCTTTCCTGCTCCTCAGAGACAAGAAACCAAGGGAACAGGTACCACTGCCAGGCTCTGCTAGGCTGGGGACGAGAGGAGCAGGCAGGCAGCTGGGTGCTTTCACAGCAGATACTGCTCCCTCAGGTCTTCATTCCATACATTCAAGTTCTCATTAAGGGCTTGTCAAAAGGCATCCAGAAGCAGAGGATCTGGGTCAGTCTTCACACTGCCCTTCTCTGATGCAGACACAGCTAGGGAAGCTCTTACACCACCTTAACAGAGGCTGGGATCTGGTTTTTGAATGCTCCTCTGTGCTGACTGACAAAACTCTTGCTCACTGTGATACCTTGCAGGCACCCTGTAACCTCACAGCCAGCCAGCCCTGTGTTGTATCAGCCTCTCCCGTCAGCTGCAGCAAGACACGCATTGGGAACCTCCTCACACGTCACTCTCGGTTCGCAGGAGTGACCCTCAGAGCCCAGGGATGGCTCTTCAAGCCCGGTGGGGTCCCCTCCAGAAGGTGCTGTTGTCCTGACATTACTGTTAAGCACTATTCCACATTAGCCCTGCGACAATACAATAGGATCTCATGTCAAAGTAAGGTAAGTAACTGCTTTCCAGTGGTACAGTAAGTAGTGAACTCAGGTGGAGCCTGGGGATAGGTTCTCAGGGCAATCAGGCTGGCAGTAGTTTGTAGCTAATACATGTCTTATGCATTTGGAATGATAAAAACAATAAAAAGGGCTCTACCTCAGGTACCAGATCTCATCCTGAAGAGGGTGGGAAAATGAAACTCAGCAGCACTTCACTTCCTCCTGGATTGCAGAATTCAGTCCCCAGCAAAGCCCTGGTTTTACCTCCCACCACCCAAACCCAACACTGCTTCAACTCACTGAAGAGAGACTGGTCACAGCAGAGCTGATCAGCTGAAGTATCTGAGCCACACCTGAAGAGATCTAGGGAGGGAGAAGCTTCATAGCACACACGTATTTTGCTGTTCACCCATTTGGATGCAACACAGTCCCAGAATGTGGTAGTGATGCCGCTTTGTATTGTGTGGCTCCCAGTCCTCCTCTGTCCAAACATGGCACCAGTAACAACCCAATCTGCATTCCTTTGAAGAGAGCCTACTGGGCTCACACAGCCTACCTCTGCTTTGGCAGGCCCAGAGATTCAGGAAGAGAATTACCTACAGTCCACTGCGAAATCTCCACTTACTGATGGGCTTTGCTGTCATTAGTAATAACAGTGATATCATCTGAGCTTTAATTTACTTGCTTTGCATGAATATAAATGGCAGCTATCTCAGCAATAAACATCATTATAGGATCTTAATGATCCTACGCAAATCCAACCAACTCATCCTCCCGTCACAGCTGCTCAGTCAGGCCAAGCAGAAAATCAAAATATTTCCCACGAAATGACCAAGACATTTTCTCCACCAGGTACACGGGAGAGAGGGAAATTACTTGATCAGATACAGCAAACCCTGCCTACAAGGACAGATCCTTCTATGTTTATATTATATATAACATAAATATATCTATTTATGTTATAGAACTGGGCTTCACTTGCAAAATTCCAGTTATTGAATTGAGCAGCTTGTCATCTGTGTCAGTGCTGGGCAGGAATCAGAAGAAAACCCACCTCACCATGCTCTGGTACAATTTAACAGGTTCCGCTGCCCCTTCTTCGGCTGAATACAGGTTCATGCAAATCTGAAAGGTCACTGCAGTTAGAGAGATATGTGTGTGAATTAGAGACGCAAAGGGATTCTTACACTTCCTACAGATTGTGGCACTTAAAAATCATGGAGCTTTTTTTGGAATGTGAGCAAAGCTCTGGGGCAGTTCCTCAAAGCCCTTCGTCATTACAGAGACCAGCACCAACCATTCCGGCTGCTGCCCACCACAGAGATGGTGTCATGATACGGCCTGGCTCACTCCTGGTCCCGCTCCTCAGGCCCTGCGTGTGTCTGTGCATGGGTACATGTGCGGTCAAGGCGATGCCCCCATATGTCAGGCTACGGCAGGCAAGTCCCTGAGCCTTTGTGAATTGGTCCAGCCCTAGAGCTGGTGGTTGACCTTGGCCTCATTTTCACCAGCATCATTCCCACAGCAAAACATAGGGTTCTGCCTGAGCTAAGAGGCATTGGCTAGAAATCCCATACCGAGGACTTGGTATGGCTTAGAGGGTGGTGAGCCTCTGGTGGCACTTCAACCCTCTCCGTAATTCAGACACAGAATCAGCCAAAAAACTGCAAAGGGAGAGCTAAAGGGGGTGTCTGTGACTCAGCACCTGCAGCCCTTGTGCTGTTTTGAAATGTCATAACCAAACAGAAGGTGGGAAATAGCAACTCTGCGTTTAATATTCTGCATGCACTTTCTCTCACTGCTCAGCATATCAGTCCTATAGCGACTGCAATGAAGCTATAAGGCACAAAGGAATTTCCTGAGATAATTGCTGCCATCTCCCAGCAGTTTCTGCAAAGAGAGCAACTGCCTGACCATCAGGACCCACAAGCTCATTTTCACAACACTTCCCTTGTTTTATGCACTATTAAATCCTACCTGCAATGAGCAAATCGGTCAATCAGAAGCTAATAATCATTAGCTGCAAATCAAATACAGCAGAGATCACAGGGTGTCCTCCCCTGGCCCTGCTGCTCCCGCAGCGATTGTCTGCCAGACCCAGCCATGGACCCGAGAGTCAGCCATGCTTATTCCTGCTTTCCTGCCCGGTCCCTGGCGGGAGCAGAACCATCACTGGGAGTAAAGCCCAAACCCCTCTGCCCGTTCTGCGAGGAGCTGGGCCCAGAGAGCTGCAGAGGCCCAGGAGCTGCAGGGAAGGGAAAGCTCCTGCTGGGGCTGGGGCAGCCCCAGTGCAAGGGGCAGGCCAGGCGAGGCTGCTGCCAAGGCACAAGGCGCTGTCCCACGACAGCACAGCGGGAGCGCCTGGTCCCACGCTCCCTGCCACCATCCCCAACCACGCTGCAACAGCTGAGACTGGAGACAGGCTCCTGCCTGGAAAACCATCCGGCAGCCAGCGTCAGCGACAGCCTCCTGTGCGGGACAGAGCACAGCAGGATGTCCTGGACTGAACCACCCGGAGCAGACGGCAGCGCTCCCTCCTGCACCCCGCGGTGCTGACCCAGCATGCGGTGCGTGCTCCCTGCTCGCCAGGGTCATGGCTGTCCCAGTGTCCCAGGACACTGCCAGCATCCAGCTCAGTGCCCTGAGCACAACCTTTCCCAAGTACCTCCTGGCAAAGACACCAGGCTTGCTCGGGGCTCTGACCAACACTGAACGCCTTCCCGACAAGTTCAGCAAAACATAAAACACAAACACAGGTTGGGCTCAAAGAAATCCAGGCCTTAAAATCCATTTCTCTCTAAGCCAGTAATTGCTAAGCAGCTCTGATCTAATGGACTCACTGAGAGGAAAGCTTCCTTCCAATTACCAGCCCCCTAATTTTACCACTGGCGAGCCATCCTCTCCAGGGTTCAGCCGCTGCTCCAGCTCCCAGCTCGTACATTGTGGACCAGCTCAATTTATTCTCATTATTTCCCCAAGAATATTTGCTTTTTTTAAGCAGCTCTTGATATTTTCATTACTGTGGCAGCAATCTGTCTCTGTGACATTCTCAGAATGGAAGCAGTGGACATTCTCCAGACCTCAGGACAAAGCCAAAAATATTTCCCTGCTCAACTGGCACTCATAATTGCCCATGAGTTATTCAGATCAGCATGTCTTTTTAGCTCAGATTCCCGCAGAGCCAAGGCAGCAGGACCCCAAAGACCTGCATTTGCAGACATTGCCTGCAATTCCAGGCAGGACTCACAGCAGGATTCAAGGACAGTGGTACAGGAAGGTATACACAGGGTGAACATTTCCCAGTTTCCTCAGACTGGCCGTGCCAGACATAAAAATGGATTTTGTGATTTCTCTTGCTTTTGCACTACAAACTATTTAAGAAATAATCCTACCAATGGTAAGTCCATAGTGTTGATCTGTGTGTGAACTGTGAGAGAGAAAACCTGACTTCAAACAGTAATGGTGTTTAACGGTGATTAGGAACTAGACTTATTTTGATGCTGACAAGAATCCATTTCCAGCTTTGGTTGCCTCTCCCGTTTGTATCCTACCACTGAATGTAACTCTGTGAAGGTTTCGAAATGCTAATATAAAACCACCACAGCAACGTCTGTGATGGCCAGAGCAGTCCTGGATCATTCCCCATCCAGACAGCAATCCTGGCACCTGATCTGTCCATCACACCAGTCCCCATCGCATCTTCCTGAAGAAGAGTCTTCCGTGAGTACCGTCTGTTGTCCCTCGACCCGAGAGGAGCTTCCTGTAAACACTTTACCAGTGCCAAGCCCTCTCTGTGCCCGCACAGCCCTTAAATCACCCACCATGTGTTAAGGCTGATGCGGCTTGCTGTGTCCACATCGCTGCCCCATCACGGTGTCCTCATGCCTCCCCCTCTGCCCGCTCGGTCCCTCCTGCTGTCTCTCACCGTACCCTCTGGTCAGAAGCTGTCAGGCTCAAGAGCTCTGTGTTCTGGCTCTGTATTTGCATAACACACAGTACTGTGGAGTCCTAATTCATGACAGAGGCTGCAGGTGCTACCACAACAGCAACAAGGACCTTATAGGTAAAAAACCTCATCAGTACGTCCTGTCCCACTGACCTTTCTGGTTCGACTTAGATGCAGATGCCAGGTGCCTGGCACCACAAACCACAAGACAAAAGGCTTGCAGAGCTCATCAGACCTCTCCAAAAGGAGACCAAAAGGTTTATGGTGTAACAGGTACGTCTGACAGAGCTTATTCACCACACACAGGATGCTGCTATGTAGCAGCATCATGGAGGCAAGACATGACACTCACAGAGAACAGGACAAAGTCACTTTTTAATGTTTTCTGGTTAACACAAACCATGTCTGCTCACACACTGGGTACAAATTTGCTATAAATCCACAAGTCCTCAATTCCAAAGGTAACATTTGTGTTAAAGGGGCAGCTGGAAAGGAATCTAACTTGTGGTGTCACTCAGAGTTGCTCTGCTGTCTGCCAGTGACAAACATTCCAGCAGGAAAACCCCAGGGAAAAGGAGCACTCTGCTGCTTTTACAGTGGGTGAACATCCTCCTCGATAGCTCTGATAAAACACAGAGAAGGATACAAGAGGCAGAGGAGCCCATTCAGCTGCCTGCCCAAGCAGCAGCAGGGAAGGGAGCCGAGGCTGCAGCTCTACTCACTGCTCCTGCAGCAGGGAGCATCCGCCTAATCCCGGGGGTGTGCAAGGCCTTTATACTGGCATACAGACAGGCTGCAGCCTCTCAGAAGCCCCTTGGCCAGCACCTCTATATTAACTGGTGCTTCTCTGTCCTGAAACTCCACGACAGCTTTCTGCCCTCTCTGCAGTCTATGCTGCTTTCTTCCTGCCTGACTTCCTGTGGGACAGCGGGAAGCACCCACCCGCTGCTCTTCCAACACCCGGGTTTCACGTGCACGTGGCTGTGCCAGAGGTTCTATGCTCCCATCCGAACCACAGCGGTGACTTCTGGACAAATTCTGTCTTCAGTGGAAGTCTCAGTGCGGGATCCTTGTCTGGCTTATTACTGTGTCCCTTTCTTGCTTTTCCTTCTACCAGTGAAAGAGCAGGCCTGCAGTCACTGAAACATGTTGCCAGCACAAAACCCCATTGTACCACAGTCTATGAGAGCAGCACACAGCCCCAGCACTTCACATTAAGTTCTCCTTAAACTACTTCGCTGCAGTTTTACCTGTTTTCCACCGATGGCCACAGACCCATGAACAAAAATCCCAGCTCTCCCTTCCCCAAACTCAACAATCCAAGAGAAGGAAAGAAAAAAGCCATGAAACCAATCATGAAGCCGAAGGTCGGTCATGAGTCCAGTCCAAGCTGTCAGTGAAATTAGGCCTTAAAAGATTAAGATACAAGCAGGGTATCTGTATGACAGAACTAGAGTAAAAATAGATTACAAATGTCCCAGTCTCTTCAATAAACAATGTTCTACCTGGTTATTAAATCTCTGTTCTGTTTCCTCACCTGAGGAAATGGAACTGCAGCTCCTATAAAACTCTCAGGTATATTTTCACACTGAGATAAAACTGAGTGCACACCAGCTGATGATTTTGAGAGGGATTCTCAAGCTTACACAAGGGTTTACCATGACTCCGGCACAGGAGAGCCTTCTCAATTTAGCTTATTTCCTCAGGTAAAAGAATACCACTGGAGCATGAGGCAGTTCAGATGGTCAGTGTAGTCCTTTTTCACTCCAGTGTATTAAGAAATGATGCCTGGCCACTCATGAGACCCTCTGACAGAAGAAATAACTGGAATAGCCTCTAAAAAAACCAAGAACATCTGGGGCATAATTCTGCATCCATGGTCCCCTGCTCCACCCTGAGCAGGCTGGCTTGTTCTGGGGAAAGGTGAAATGGGAAAAGTAGAACTCAACTGGAAAACAGCAGTCAAATGGGAACTAGCAAGTTAAGCTGTGCAGATTAAAAACCACTGTTTAATGCCAGTGACTTGCAACTCATGGTTATGCTGCTTCCACTTAAGCACTTGTCACTAACCTCATCCATCACTCTCTTCTGCACCATGGCAAAAGGCTGCAGAGTTTAGTGCTGGCTGAGGACAGAGGAGGACTGGATGGCATGCAGGAGAGAGCGGCAGAGCTGCAAAAAAGAGGAGAGTCTGGACGGGGGAATTTCCAGAACTGAACAAACTCTGCTTGTGCTGGCTTGAACGAGAGCTGAATTAAGCAAGCGCTGACTGCTTCCGAGAATCGCACATCCTCGCTGCCAAGGACGATGAGAGGGCAGTGGAAGGAGGGGAGAAACTGAAGCACAAACACAAGAGTGAGAGAAGCCAGGACAGAGCGACTGGGGCTTGGAGGGGACCCTGGGCTAAGGTCGAGCTCCCCACGCGCTGTTGTTTCAGTGTCATGGAAAAAGGCTGACACAATCCATCAGAACACAGACTGCAGACCCCACGCCTGTATCCCATCCCTGCTATCAAGCATGCAGCCCCAGAAAGTGCTACTGAACTTAGGTTTGAAGGGCTGCATCTGCTACCATTTCATCTCTTGCAACATTCTCTTCCTTTCTCATATCCTCTCTTTGCCAGTAGAAAGCAGAGCAGACACAGCAGCTAAATAAACAATGTTTGGGTTATAGGACTTAGCTGTACAATTGAGAGGACATGCATTAGTGTCACAGGCCTATGGACAAGTGATGAAACACACATCCCACCCGCTCTACATCAGCATTTGGGAAATCAGGACCATTCGTTGCATATTTCCATACTAAAACTATCTGTGCCTTAAAAATTGCACCTACTGCCTGGATAAAATAAGGCAAATCTTCCTTGGTGTGTGTGCCCATAAGACATCAGCAGAATACTACAACAAGATGCAAGAAGAAAGGAGGATGCTAAGGCTCAGTGCCACAACCAAGCTGGCTGCACCCAGCCGTTCAGAATGGTAAATGTTATGCATCTCTCTAAATATGCCTTGGTCAGAGATTTCCCAACCCATCAGAGGCTGAGTTCTTCAGTTTCCAGAGACCCAGTTTAAGATAAAGAGACCTGGGCTAGTTTAGAAAATCCAGCCTTCACAGGCGGTTTGATCATCAGAAACGCAGGCAGCCTGCATCGACCGTCACTTTGAGAACACTGCTCCTCCTGTGCCAAGGATCAAGACCTCAGGAGGTTTCATTGCTCACATCAGTGAGAAAAGACAGAAAGACAAAAGACTAAAAGGTCCTTCCAGCCCAGAATCCCCACTGGCAACTCCCAAAGCGTCATCAGCACCGACTGGATTGAAAATCAAGTCTCTTTCAGGCTACTGAAGCACACATTTCTACTTTGCAGTAACATGTCATGGCACAGAGTTTTTACATAATCTAGAACCACCTTGGTTTTGAAATCAGTAAGAACCCCACCAGCTTGTAAGGGTCTGATGGGTAGAGGTGCCTCTGACTTACACTGGATCTGAAACTTCTTCCAATTTTCAGCACTGTTTAACAACAAAGGGACACAAGGGGGTTATAATGCTTAACACTAACAGAATGTCTTATGGTTGTTTAAATCAATTTTGCTTGCTTGCATTTGTTAATCCTTCCCCAGAGTTTGTAACACACAGCTTCAGCTCTGGGCTGGCGCACGACAGTCACATGGTTAATCTCTCCAGTCTGCTGACATCCAAACCAATCCAGTTTCCAGCCCAACTTTGTTCTTTTCTGGCTGGGCCACAAAGGAAGAAGGAGCACAACGATGCACTGAAGCTGATTTTCATCTGCATCAGTTATTTTTTTTAGTATGAGACCAGCTCTTCAGGAGCATTACAACACTACCACGGAGATTTGAAAACCCAAAAAGTGAGGCTTAACAGCAGATGGTATGAACAAGTTGTGTGGCTTTCAGACACCCATCCTGCGAGCAGCTCTGTCTGCATAAATGAGTTTGGCTGCAACTTGCAGGACTGGGGCAACCAAGGTGATGAATTCCTTAAACTTTCAAAATTAAATACATACATAAATGAAGTGAAAGCTTTTCTAATTACTGCCTTGATCGAGAGCTTCTGCCAGCTTGCTCCTGAGCTACTTCAGGCTGACTGCTCAGCACTAAGCACTTTCCCCCTTCTCACAGTGCCAGCTCCCTGCAGCATCTTCCTACATGAGCCAGGGCAAAGACAGGCAGGGCTCAGCTGTGGATCAGCAAACCCCACGTGGGAGCCCGCAGGCAGTGCAGCTCAGACCCCCAGGGCTCCTGACACCCATTTCCAGCACAACCAGAGGACAGAAAACCTCCCACTCCAAAGGCAGAGGTGACAAGCAGCACAGGAGTGTGTCGCATCGAGTTGCAGCATCGCCTGAGACCTGATGTGTGTGTGGGGCAAGGAGAACTTCCCTTCACACTTGCCATTCTCGGTATGGGAGCTGTGAGGCAGGCCTTTGAGCAGCTTCAGAGACGTGTCCACAAGGAAACCTCCTGCAATGGCTGTGTTTCTGCTGGGATTACGAAGCAGGGGTGGGGAGGTCCTCCAGCCAAGGGGAGAGTATGGGCAGATGCATCGCCAGCACCACTGCCCGTGGGGCACACCAAGTCTGCAGCTGTCGGAGACAACAGCAGCAGGAAATGCGACTGCCCTGACTCTAGAGCAAGATCTTGTACCACCAAAGGTGCCTCTCTGCCATGGATGAAGTTAGCTAGGAGAGAGCTGGGTCAAGGAGCCACAGAGCAGAGGGGTGGGGAGAGGAGAAAGGGTCTAGACCTCTGGTGGAAATATGGGATCTAGACTGGTGGAAAGCTGGATGCTTGAGAGACAGCTATGGGGTGGATTCATGATCTGGTGAGAAAATCTGTCCAGAGAAAGCTTTTCTCTCTAGTCACAAGAAATGGGGGACGGATGAGGGAGGTCTGGGGTATAGATCAAATGGAAAGAAACCAGGAACACCTGAGTGCTTAGAAGGAACATCATCACACTAGCAAAAGCAAGCACTAAATGCTAGGAGATGAAGTAGTTAAGTCGCTTGCTTAATTCAAGTGAAGAGTGGTCCCAGGGATGAAGCCAGGGCTCATTATGACAGAGGCGTTTTGTGTGTCCCCTTGCAGAAGGTGGAACATGAGCTGGGACCTAAGAAGAAGAAGGGCTCGTCTGGATAAAGCAGCTGAATGCCCCCAAGAAGGGCTGGGCTGCACGGACACTGAGGTGGCCACTTAAACCAAAGTCAGCCCAGCATGAAAAACCTTGTGCGGTGCTGAGCTGGAGCAGCAGGAGCAGCAGCTGGAGCCAGAGGCAGCTGCCCTCTGAACAAAAAGCATGCCACAGGACACGATGCATTCAGGGGAAAAACAGGCCCGTGCCAGCTCTAATTGGCCTCTAAAACGACGAGTTATTCTTTTGTATTTAATCTCTGCGCTTTGTTTCCCCATCTTTAAAACATCCTTTCATCTCACTGAGGTTTGGGGGAAATTAATTAATTGTTCATCAACTGCTCAGATACAATAGAGATCGGCACAAGTTCAAGAGGAAATTAATAACTCTGCCTCTGGAAGAGGGTGTGATCAGAGCTGGGTAAATAAGGCAGAAGGACACACACTGAACAATGAAGAGAAACCAAATAATGAAAGCTGCTCATTAAGTGAGCCAAGTCCATTCTGTGCTCTGAGGGTGGCAGGGACCCTGTGGGGAAACCAGCATGGGAGCCTGTAATTAAAGACTCTATAATAATGTGAACACACCAGGGGGGCAAATTTAGGTTGCACAAGGAACCTTAATTCTGTTATTTTCTAACTTTTCAGTGTTTGACTTTCAACCTTAATAACGCTCTTTCAGTGCAGTTTTTAGCTGTCTAGTGTCATAAAGAGGTGTGGGCATCACACTTTCCTTCCCCAGTTCCAGCAACGGGATGTCTATTCTGATTTATTCTGAGAAGTGTGCACAAAAGAGCCATTAAAGGCTTAGAAAAATAATCAGTTTGAGTTGGTGTTCAAACAAATGCAATCCAGCTTTTGGGGGCTGTGGGTTTGTGTGCATGTAGCCAAATCCAGTATTTTCTTAAGCCAAAGAACAGCACATGCAACACATCACACACATACTACAGCCTGATTTAAAAATAAAACTTGTACTGAACAGAGCTGGTCAGTGGTCTGCAATGCAACCTCTTCCCCAGTCAAAACCCCAACAAAAACAACCAACCAAACAAAGAAAACTCCAACAAAAAAGCTTTTTCATGACACTGAACAGTTCTGCAACAATAAAGAACACTTGTGGCAAGGCTGCAGAAGAGCTCTGTGGGTCTGAGTGGTGGGCTTCCCAGCCCAGCAGCAATACAGCACTCCCAAGCACCCCACAGTGCCCCAGAATCCCCTGACACAGGGACATTTCCTCCCCCGTGTCTGAGCTGAGCACCCCAGGAGGGAATGGAGCAGCCCTGGCACAGGGTTATGGTTTACTGAGCGCTGCTCCCACCCACCTCCCGGACTGCCGGTACCTCCAAGCAACCCGGCATCCAAAAGGGAACTGGCTGGCCGGTGGGATCCCAGCACGTGGCCACAGCTGTGGCTGCAGACTGCCCTCATCCACACATGAACACTCCTGCCAGAAACTGCTGCTGCTGCTGCACATGTTACAGGGAAGCAAGGGTGAGAATACCTGCACCCCGTCTGCAAATCCCCCTGTGGAAATGGGTGCTGTGATCATCTGCAAATTGTCCCTCCCTTCCAGAGGCCTCCTGTGTGACAAGCAGACAGAGGGGGAGCAGGGCACCAACCCTCCCTGTCCAGCCTGGCAATCTGCAGCAGCCACCTCCTGACAGCCACACTTTTAGCGACAGGTTCTGATGAACACAAATTCCACATGAGCATCATTGGGTTTAAACTGCCACAGGCATGGGCTTAATTCTCTGCCTCTTTTCTCCCACCTGACAAACCCAAAAGCCTTCCAGCCTCAAACCGAGATGCCTGAACCTTGCTTTCCATGGCAGAAAACAGGTCTGTGTCCTGAGCAGCCTTGGCAGAACCTCACAAGACAGCAAAGCTTGGCTGTAAACCCCTGCTCGTTGACTCACTGGTCTTATCTGAAACCCAGCTGCTGACCCTGCAGGTCTGAGATCAAAAGAGAAAACCACAGAAAACTCTGCTCAGAGCAGCAGCAGAGCCAGCGCCTTGGACCGATGGGCTGCCTCCAGGCTCACCTGTCCCAGTACAGGGCAACTCCAACCTGAGGGCCAGGGCCCCAGCAGAACCGGTATCCAAACACCAACTAAATTTAGCACCTATGTTAGTGCATCTATAGAGATATTATTGACAATAAAACCAAATTCCTATTAATGCTAACACAAAACAAGAAGAGGAATCACATCAGTAGAAGTGAATGACTTTTTGGTGAAGGATTTGGAGAGGGAAAAAATGAAAAGCACAAACCAAAATGAAGCTTTATCTAGAATATTGGAATTAATTAAATTTAGGTTTCTTACTTGCTCATTTAAATGATGATTCCATACAGTCATGTCAATCATTCCAGCTTTCATTCACTCTCTGTGGGTTAAACTTCAGTGAATAGACATTGAGTGACTTGACAGAACCACATGCAAATCACCAGCAGAGTCAGGGAAAACAAAACTGGGACAAGTCAATTGAAATCTCAGTTCTTGGCTCAACAGACTCACAGATCAAGCTTAGGATGACTTACAGCAGTCAATCCCACTTTGAACTTCTGAAAGCTACCACACCTGGAAGGCTGAAGGCATTTACAAGAGCATCTCAGCTGTGTTGTACTCCTCAGGAACAAACATCTCCCACCTGTAAATGGTCCCTCCAGAAGACTGACATTCTCCATCAACCCCTAAACCTTTGCAAGCCTTTTCCACTGAAAGCTGTGATTTGTAGCTACATTTTTAGCAGGTCTGAAGCATGCAATCAATACTGGAGGGAGTGAAAATCAAGAATCAGCTTCTCTGCCATGGTGCTAAACAGTTAATCATCTTCATTTGCTTGAAAAAAGCAACCTCAGCAAAATGTCCTACTCATTACAGGAGAACACCTCTGGGGAACACAGCTTCATGCCCTGAGAAAGCTGAGTGATTAAAAATTGGCCTGGATCAACCGGGCTTTCATAGTAAGAGTTACAGTAGAACCACTAGCACATTGAGCCTGTGTAGCTTTCAGCTGCACGTTCCCACAGAAATCAAGGGAGCTTAGGTGGTTAAAGAGTACGCTGGGGGCTTTTCCTGAAGCTTCCTCATAGTGAGAATGTTCACCTACCTTCATCCTGACAGAGCCCATTGCTCTTGCAAATCAAATTGGACTATGAACTTTCCCAGGAAAGCCCAATCTCTGCATGCTTTCTCATACTGACCAGATTATACAGGCCCCTTCTCTTAAGTCCTTCCAGAGCTAATTATCCTGCTGCCCTGTATCCATGATGTTATCCTGCTTCTCCTTGTTACAGGTAAGTCTGCACAATAACATTTCAAAGAACATCCTGTCAGACTGTAGGAATACTGGGCATGTTGGCAAGTGCTAAGGTGAATGCAGATTCAGATATTTAATTACACAGTCAATCACGTCTACAATTCAGACAGCAGCTTAGTTCTCACAGCTTAATTACTTTAATTTCAGATGAATAGCTTGTGTTGTCATAAGCAGTTTGACACTCTGGAAAACAGTCAGAAATTATACTAAGAACAGATAGCTTTACTGCTAGTAAGGAAAAAAGTTTTGGCATCCTTGGAAGTATTCAAAACCTGACTGGATGAGGCCCTGAGCAACCTGATCCAACTCTGAAATCAGCCCTGCTTTGAGCTGGGGGGTCAGGGTGGTGAGGGCTTTGGATCAGAGACCTCCAGAGGTCCCTTCCCAAGTAAAGCATTCTGTGATTCTGGATATAATTCATGAGATAAACCACATCTTTCTCATCCAACTTCATAACTCACGCCAGTCACCAACAACACTGTGTCAGCTCAGCACGTGTATCTGAAATGATTGTGCACAAACGCAGTATTGTAGTGATGCTCCAGAAGCGTCATTTTTCTTCCAGAGGCATCCTGCATGGCTCACTGAAGTTCACTTTAACCAGCCAGAGGCACAGACATTTCCTGGCTCCTCTGGTCTAGAAGAACCAGATACAAATGTCACAATACGTTCTTCAATAGCTACCAACAGGAGGGGTTAAATAACCAACTTTTATTCCTTTGACCACCCACACATCTTGGGTAGCTCAAAATGCCTGAGCTGACATTTGCTGTTCTGCTTTTCATTTGGAAAACGCAAGAGGAATAGTGTAGGGCCTATTAAAAAGAACAAAGCCGGAGAAATGTGTGGCAAGGTTGTGAAGCAGGCAGCTGATTCACAGTACATCCGAGGCACGGGATGAAGCAAGAGCTGTCAGGAATTGTTAAATGCTCTTACCTGTCCTGCAAAAAGCCCACACACGCCAATAATACAGAGAATGTTGAACACAGCCGAGCCTACGATGGTTCCAACGCCTACGTCTCCTTTCGTGATAAAAACACCTGAAAAACAAGTTCAAGGCAAACTGCGTGAATGGGGAAGAGCAGTTTTCCATAAAATTTGCACAGAAAATTGCAGCCCTCACACCCCATTAACGATTCTAAAGGCACATACCAGTTCTGCCGCTTGTTCTCATGTTGAACAGGGCAGCTTGCAGAGAAAGGTACTAGGGTGAATAAAGGTGCCAGAACTTGCTTTCTGAGGGGACCTGGACAGATTGTCTAATGGAAACCAAATACCTTAGACATGTCCAAGTCACCAACCTCCTGGTCTTGTGATCCCACATTACGAAAGCACAGATCACAGAAGACATTATCTAGGTGTTCCTGCTCCGGCAGGGGGATTGGACTAGATGATCTTTCGAGGTCCCTTCCAATCTCTAGCATACTGTGATACTGTGATACTGTGATACAGTAAGCTCCGTGGGAGCAGCTGGTCGGACACAAATCTGCAGGAAGCTATCTCCCATACAACACTCCCTCAGTGGTATTCTGCTGTCCATCCCCCCTGGCTTCAATAGGCAAGCAGAAGTTTGAGCTGGAGCTGATTTAGAGATGCCTGGCCACTAGCTACTTACACGTTGAATGTTGCCCCTCAGGATGAGTTATGGTGCTGTGTTTCAAGCTCCTTTCAGAACTGTTCTGTCAAATTTGGTTAAAATTGGCCAATGAGGTTAACGGTGGGGGATACCGACAGACGCATCATGGTGCTGCACAAAATTCTTTCCTTAAGAAGTCAGCCTAAAAATAACACTCCATCTCCCACTGTCTGTCAGGCTGCCTGAACTCACCACTTGCCTTTAAGGTGCCAGCATAGTTTAGATATTTTTTTCCACTTTATCCTTTCTCAGAAACATCTTCCACAGAAGCAGTCACTCGCCAGGGGACACTCCACAGTATCTGGTGGATTGCACAGCCAGATAATGATCAGACCATTAAGACTTCTCTAAGCTGTCTGATGGAAGCTGGCTCTATTTTCACTTTGCAATCGCACTATCCTTAACTGGAATACAAGCCCAACTTGATCCAGTTTAAATTCCTACCTCTTAAGGCTTTGCGTGTAATCAGACCTCTCTGCAGAGTATGCAGCTTTGTGAGAATTAATTTGTGCTCTGCATCTGATAGCTGTGACTGAACTAGAATTATCTTCTAGAGAAACTATCTGAGTAATTCTCCTCAGTGATGCAGTGCCTGCCTTAATCTCCCAATTGCTGCTTTGATGATCACCTGCCAACAGGTATGTCGGTGAGTAAAATTGCAAGAACACTCTTCCCTTACACCAGGTAGCATATATAAATACATACATAGAGCATCACTTCGTAACAGATGACTGCAGCCCCTTGTAGCTCAGGGCTGTTGAAGGACCACAGGAGTTTCCCAGGTTTCACACACTTTAGGACTGCTGAATCCCATAACACTTCCCATAAGCAGACAGCTGCTTTGGTAGTGTGATGCTCTGATTAACTTGTTGCTGTGAGAAAGCATCCCAAACCCTCTCCTCCTCCCCACTCTGGGTTTCCAAGAGGGAAGCAGTGTTAGAAGACCAACCAGAGTGGAGATGAGAGAACACAAGGAGTTCACCTGGGTGCCAGCCCAGGAGGCTGGCAGTGCATCCTTTCATGCTATGCCCTGGGATGGTGTGGCAGATAACACAGGACAAGGGACAGGAGGGGACAAGGCTGTACGTGCAGGTGGGTTGTGCTACAGAGGGGACATTAACAGACAGTTACAATAACCTCCCTGCTGGCCCTGGTTTGACAGTCACATCAAACCATTTCCAAGGCAGCCCTGCTGTGGGATAATGTCACCTTTTCAGAGCCACTTCATCTAGTGAGGATTCCCCGCAACTAATCCTATGTGTGCCCACGAGGGAAGGTCCAGGGATTATAAATTAATAGTACAGGCACTCAGCAATCTCATTTCAACTCCCCAAAACCAGGCACGGAGATGTGGAGGTTTCAAGAAGCAGCAGCATTTAGTTACCTATGACAGATGTAAACAACTCAGGAGCAGAGCTTCCTGCGGCCATAAAAGTTGCCCCAGCCACATCTTCGCTAAGATGCAAGCGCTGCAGAAAAACACATCAGAGACATTCATCACAACACTGGGAGGCTGCAGGAATTCAACTAGAAACATAAAGAGTGGGAAACTGCCCGGGTGCAAAGCTTTACATTAACAGAGTTTAAGTAAAGGGAAAAAGTCATCACAGGAATTGGCTACTTAAGTGAGCACCTCCTGGTAGAGAGGGCAGGTTGTGGCAGTGATACCCTTTACAGAGGACAGAAAGAGCAACAACTCTGGACAACAGCCAGGCAGTTTCACCAGTCACGGCCCTTTGTCTCCTCCACGACCCCACCATACACACCTTGTTTCATTTATTTGGCCCTAAGGATTAGGGCTGGAGCTCAGGCTTGGTACACCCCCAGCTGCGTTCCCTGGTATCATTTCAGCCCTCGACATTTAACGTCTCCCCACCCCTTTACACTTGGATGGCCATTAAGGATGCTTACCTTCTACAGCCTTCCCCTCGAAGTGCCCAGGGGCTATATAAACCAGGGGGTTCTGGAAGGGAAAAGACCCACTACTCTATGAAATCGTCATCGGCACACACTGTTTCCAAAGATTTACTTGGTTAATTACTTCCTTTATGTTTTCTGCATTCCCACTGCTCCATCTGCACAAGCCACTGCTCAGCAAACACATCGAGGCTGTTACAGCCCACATGCTTTGCTGGCACCTTCCACAGTTTAATGAGTAGCTATAAAAAGCCATCCCCCACCACACAGCCATAAAGTGCTGAGCTGTTACTACACAGAGCTGTCTTGCTCACACGTGTGTGGCTGCTGTGGTATGAGCGAGGGAAGGCAGCTCAGGGTGGTGGGAGGTTTCCCTACCAAAACTGCTCCAGGCAGCACTCCAAGCCTGGCAGGATGGAGGAAGCCTCCCCCCTCCCTCCTCCCTCCGTACTGGTGCAACTTTTATCGTTACCAAAGCACATTTGCACAGAGACAAGATTGCAGAAATCTTCCCACCAACCTTATCTGGACTGAAAATCCCCTAAAGGATGTTCTAGGCCCGTAAGAGAATGTAACTCTATCCACTGACTGTACATGTATATCAGAAAACCTGCATTTTCCTTTTTCCCTTGTTATGGGAACAAGGGAAAAGGAAAAGAGGTGCCCTCAGCAGGAGTGCTTTTCAAGCAGGAGACCACAGCATCGGTGCACTACTATAAAAGTTTGTGGAACTTGATTAAATGGAAATCATTTTATGGAAAATGATTTTATATAGAATTAAAGCTACTGTAGAAGTCAGGACGACAAGTAGATCCCCAGCCAGTTTCTTCTGCAGGATTCTCTATGGAAACGTAGACACAATCATCCTACAACAGCTGGTCTGCAACTCGATGGTGTCTTCTGAAAGACAAGACCATCAGCCAAGGAAACCAGCTGATGCGCCATCCCTGGACACATCCCAGGCCAGGCTGGATGTGTTTCTGGGCAATCTGATCTAGTTGATGGTGTCCTTGCTCACTGCAGGGGGGTTGGAACTGGATGAGCTTTTAGGTCCCTTCCAACCGAAATTATTCTGTGATTCTATGACTACCTGTGGGGATGGGTTAATTTAAACCTATAGTAGGTTCTCTCGAGGACAGGTCCTAGATAATTTACTGCAATGCAGATGATGATTAAGTTAATACAGTAGAGAAGGAAATGCGGCACGCTATGCGGGAGGCAGATATCGTCTCTGCTATTTGCAGAGAAATGTTTCCAATTGATGTATGACGTTATCTGTGGCATGTAAACACTCTGCTACACCAATAACAGAGAGTGGCTGGGCACAGGAAAGTACAAGTTAGCTTAGAAAATAACTGAAAATCAGGAATTCATGTAAGCACATCTGAACTAAGGCAGAGTGTGACTGTCTACCATAGCAAGTGTTCTGGAGGAAATCCTCATCTCAGTACACACACCTGGGAGTGCAAATGCCTTGTTGGTTCAACTCAAGAACCACTTTCCAAACTAGGAGAAGCTAAGCCAGAAAAAGGGTGTTTAGTTTTGAGTTAGTGCATCTAAACTACGATCCACTGTAGAACTGCTGTTCGTTGATCTCCAAGAGCACAAAAGCCTTCAGGCAAGAGGTCCAGTTTCTTTTGTGCTGGATATGACTGGTGGTGGTGGGATTGTTGGTGGTAGATCTTAGGTGTGCAGCAAGTCACTACCATCTACGGTTGATGGCAAGGTAAGCTGCGATCATAGGTACTGCCATAGCCAGTACAACCTCCTGGATGTGATTCCTGCAAAGGGCTCTCTCCCCTCTCCCTCCCTCTCCACTATTTTTTGTGAGTGAACAAACAAGTGAACACCCCTGAAAACATCCCAGGCCTTATCAGGTGACGGAGGAGGACTCAGATGGTAGCATCTGTGGCTATCGGGCAGTGATAAAACCTTCCCTTCGCTAGAAAATCAGGCAAGAGTTCATACGCCCAATGGCTGCAGAGGCCTTTGTGAAGTGACCTGAGCCTTTTCCTGTGCACTCTTGAGTGCTAACACCAAGGACAAACCATGAAAAACCATGAAAAGAAAGGCAAGCCATTCGGGACTGATAAAATCACATGGAGTTGGAGCAGGAAATAGGAATGTGTATTTCTTTTGCATCATGTAATTACAAAAATGCTTAATTATGCTTAAAATACATAGATAAAGGGACTCAAATGCCCCAAATGGTCACCTAGGGGCTGAGAAAAACCTCTTTCTTGAGAGAATCAAGGAGCAACATCAACAGTAAAATTCTGATCCATTTATATGACCCATACTGATAATCTCTAATGACACAGTATCTTGCTTCTTGACAGGAACTTCTTAATACAAGTATGCTCAACTGTTCTTCTATTGCTAAGTTTTCTCTTTTACATCAGGGACCTTAGTGACAGGACAAGGGGCGATGAGTTCAAATTTAAACAGGGGAAGTTCAGGTTGGATATAGGACCCTAAGGTCACTCAGAGAGCCCAAGACAGAGCTGTAACAGGAGCCAATGCTCCACAGACCCATCTGCTCCCAGTTTGAGTGTAAAGAATTTCTTCCTAAATCCAACCTGAACTTCCCCTGTTTAAGTTTGAACCTTGATGAAGAGTCCCTCTCCAGCATTCCTATAGCCCCCTTCAGACACTGGAAGCTCCTCTGAGGTCTCCACGCAGCCTTCTCTTCTCCAGGCTGAACAGCCCCAATGTTCTCAGCCTGTCTCCATACAGGAGGTGCTCCAGCCCCTGCTCATCCTCGTGGCCTCCTCTGCACTTGCTCCAACAGCTCCATGTCCCTCCTGACTGATGTATCCCCCCAGTTCCACAGGGCCAGGACCCACATGAGGGCAGGACTCAGCTCTCAGGCAGCCAGCTGAGAGCCTGGCATCTCCCCCTTCCTGGGTGTGTTTTTGGTTTGGTTTTAAATACCAACACTTGTAAACTCTTCTGTGCATTTTTTGCTTTCCCAGTCTGACCCTTGGGAGTCTCTAAGTTCCAAGTTAATGGTACATGAAACTTAGAAACACCCCGTGGATCAGTATTTCCATGCAGAAGTCAAGAAATAAAAGGTTGTCATCTCTCAAATCCCAGGAGAACTGTGACATGCTCAAAGCTGTAACTGAACCAAAGTGCTGTTCCCCACATGATGCACAAATGACAACCCAGCTCTCTCACAGTCTCCACTGCCTGGATCCGACCTCAGGGGCAGGGTTTCTCAGCTGGAGAGGCAGGAGCACACCAGCAGCAAGCCACAGGGCACAGGACAAGCTCCCAAGCTGTAGGTAGCACTTCTGGGAGCCCACCACATGGGGCTCAGCCTGGGAATCGCTGCTCCAAAGAACGTGTTTCTCACTATGTTACAAATCGCTCCCATTTTAAAGCAGTGCTATGATGCAGATACTGGAATTACTATTTCAGAGCCACTGCTACCTTTTGAGAGAGAGTCTCAGCTGAGTTTACCCACCAGCAGACTCCTAGCCCATCTCCTGTGAGCAAGAACATGAAGCTGAGCCAGCGCACACACAATGTGCTGAGCAACTAAACAAGAACTGGGGAATGCACTAGGACAACAGTAAATACACCATCATCACGTTCTGAGGCTCTTGACAAGAGCTGCTCCCTCAGGTTAAGTAACTGCTACGATCTTCTAATACTTACCTCGCAAATCTTTTCCAACGAAGGGACAAAGAAATCATCGCAGACTATTGCCAAAGCATAAAACATATACACGGCCTGCAAAAGAGAAGAGAAAACCTTGAGTGTGGAGGTTGTGAAGCAGAAGCGGACTGCAGCACCACAACTCCTCCTGCCTTGTGGTGGTGCATGCTTTAACAGAACAATAAAATGGCCTTGCAAGAAGAATCCATGGGGGACTCTGGGATTTAATAGGAATATCATGAAGTATTTATCCAAAAGTTCCTGCAAGCTATCAAAAGCTGCCAACATTTTATCACCATCATCATAAGGAATTCTTTTTTTGTTTTAATTCTCTGGATATTGCTAAGCCACACTTAAATATTTTTGCCTCCCTTTTCCCCCTGTTGCACAGAACAAGGGGTGTTTTATGACTGCATTATGTGAAAATCCAAACCCTCGAGGAGGAGTAGTTTTTGAAAAGCTACAGCTTTGAAAAAGGGGAAAGGAGCTTGTTTTCTGCAGCTGAAGTGCCCTGCCATGTCATCTGGGATCCCAGTGATAACTCTTGCTAAGCACCACACAGGAACAACTTCCAAACGACTGAAAGCCAAGGGGGACACAAGACTTGAAAGGACACTTGGCGAATCAACTCTTCCATTTCATTCAAGAAACATTTAATCTGTATTTCTGTATTATTAAACAGAAAGGCACTTCCGTATTTTCAAACAGAAGATGCTAAGGCCTGATGTCTGTCCCAACAGGCAAACGGCACAGCATGGCTTACATCCATGCAGCTGAACTCTTGTCTTTCCTAGGGACTGGTCCACACTGTCCAGGGGGAAGAATCTCTATCCCCTGCCTTGATGCACGCCCTGACACCAGATAGGAAAACGCTCATTGGCACAGGGGAAAAGCAAGTCAGCTCCCTGACAGAGCTTACATCATAGCCAGGCTGGTGCCCGTGTCCCTGCCCGCTCTAGTTTACTGGTGTAGACATATAATCCCTTGCATCACTCCCCAGCGTCAGGTATGCAGTACCTACTAGAGCTGGCTTCCCCATAAGAACTAGAAAACAGCCTGTCTGAATGTGCTGCCAAAAAGCTGCCACAGAGAGCCTATGTTACCACCTTGGGTCCAAATCCCAGCAGGATCAGCAACAGTTTACTCATTGCTACATACTTGTGAAAGCATGCATGCATGCAGAGGAGAGATCCCTAAGTCTGGGGCATGCAAAGAGAGGTGAGGCTCAGGACATCAACCTGTAATACTGGGCTGTGGCAGCTGAGCACAAGCCAGCCTTGTCCAAAAAGAGTGGCTCTGGAAGGCTGCCCATGGTGCATGGATCATGTAAACCACCTTGCTCTGGAAACATGCATCTCCATAATATTTTGCTAGGTTTGCAGTGCTTTGGTTGTGTCTATTTAGTTGTTTGTTTGTTTTAAAGATAGAGCTCCTCACCTGTAGAGTTACCTGTACTGTGCCTGAAGGCAAACAGCCCAAGGAAGAAGTCATTCAGCAGGAAAGCATGCATCAACCCCTTTCGTTTTCACAGTGTCACTCACAGGTGTTACGTTATTCATCTTTCCACTCTCAAAGTGAGACAAAACTACTTTAAAGATCAATGTAACATGTGCCATGTACCACTACAGAACTGTTTTTACAAGTAGTGCAGCTCAAGTTAGTAACTAGAGTGAAGCCCTGGGAACTAGAGCAGGCCTACGGAGAAGGACTTGGGGGTGCTGGTCGATGAGAAAATGAACATGAGCCGGCTTCAGTGTGCTCTCGCAGCCCAGAAAGCAACCATATCCTGGGCTGCATCAAAAGGAGCACGACCAGCAGGTCATGGAGGTGATCCTGCCCCTCTGCTCTGCTCTTGTGAGACCTCACCTGGAGCATTGTGTGCAGTTCTGGTGTCCTCAACATAAAAAGGACATGGAACTGTTGAAACAAGTCCAGAGGAGGCCACGAGGATGATCAGGGGCTGGAGCACCTCCCGTATGAAGACAGGCTGAGGAAGTTGGGGCTGTTCAGCCTGGAGAAGAGAAGCTGCGTGGAGACCTCACAGCAGCCTTCCAGTATCTGAAGGGGGGCTATTGGGATGCTGGGGAGGGACTCTTCATTAGAGACTGTAGTGATAGGAGAAGGGGTAATGGGTTAAAACTTAAACAGGCGAAGCTTAGGTTGGATATAAGGAGGAAATTCTTTCCTGTGAGGGTGCTGAGGCACTGGAATGGGTTGCCCAGGGAGGTTGTGAATACTCCATCCCTGGCAGTGTTCAAGGCCAGGTTGGACGAGGCCTTGGGTGATATGATTTAGCGTAAGGTGTCCCTGGCACGGCAGGGGGTTGGAACTGGATGATCTTAAGGTCCTTTCCAACCCTAACGATTCTATGACTCTATGAAGTGGCCAATATTTGTAGAAAATCAGTGCCATGATCCTACTGAAGCACAGTTACTGCCCCATCAGCAGCAGTTTCCTGTGTTGCTTGTCTCTGTGGTTTACCGATGAAGCTCAGCTGATGGGAGGAGACCAAGAGTATTTTTTTCCTGGCAGGAAAGCAGCAATTAAAATGACCTCTGGGGTCCTGTTCTTGCTGTAACTTTCAGCAACAAGTTTACATCCCCCAAGTCTCCCAGACTCACAGAAGGCAGTGATTTCTGTGACAATCTCAGGTGTGAAAGCTTTTCAAGCTCAAAAATCATTCAAGCATATTCTTTTTCAGGATTAGAGATAGGAATTTATCACAATAGACGACTGTGACACCATCTTGAAGACTTGGCGCTAGCTTGCCACTTAGGACACTTTTTGTGCTCCTCTATCACTACTCATAAACATGAATAAATATAATTTACACTTTATGAAACTCTTACATTGCAAAATGGCACAGAGGATCACAAATGTCAGCACAATTCCAGGTCTACAGCTCTGCTGGGTGCAGCAAAGACCTTGATCTTGTAAAGGCAGCACTACCTGCTGACGTGGTACCAACAGTAACTGTACGAACCGAGACAAAGGAAGCAAATGGCTCACAGACATAGTTCATCGCAGGAGGAAGGATCAGAAACAACACCAGAGAGTTATGTGGCCAAATCTCACTGAATACAGTGGATAGTGGGTGCCCAACTTCAGCCTGGATTTTTTGATCTGCTAATCCTATTAATCTGCAGTGGGTTATGCCATCATTTTCCCTCCCCAAATACACAGTAATGCCTTTCAAGAACACTAATCTGTGCATCATCATCCCAATACATCAAGTGCATCTTCTACATTAGACATAATCTACAGTCACAGAGCACAGGGCATCATACGGCTGCTTGGGCTTCCTGCAATCTGCTGCTGTTGTGGCAGACGAGCCCTCCTGAAGCGTGGCAAGGCCAGATGAGGGTGGCGAGGAGACAACCACCCAAAAAAAGCACACGCTCAGAAGCCAAACCAGGTCACTTCAGCACCTGCTTCCACTCGTGACACGGGCACGGTCTTTGTCTCCTCTGTGCTCTCCCTGTTTTCTCAGATCACACAGTTTCTGCACCACATGCAGCACTCACCAGAAACATCCCCAGTCTGGGTGGACATCCCGTCCATCAGTTTTAGCTTAGGAAAATCCTTCTGAGAGCTTTTACATGATCATCCAACTATATGAGGGGTGGGTCTGCACTGTCTCCACGAAAAACAAGAATGGCAAGGCACATCCAGGTCCCGGCACCCACAGGCAGCAACTAAAGCTGCTTCTCTCTTCTGATTTTTACAGGGCACCACCACAGCCCAAAAAGGTGACAAGGGAATTTTCTTTTGTCCTCCCAAGATCATGTTTGAGAGAAAAGGCCGAAGGGGACTGGAAGGAGTAAGGAGTGGAAAAGCGAATGTGAAGAGGCTGCTGTCACACTGTCTCTAACCCTCCTGGAGGCAGCGGGGAAGGACACACTGCTGCATCTGCTGAAGGTGCTGAGCCAAAGCCTGCTGCAGGCAGCAAGATCACGGTGGGCCACTTCAGCAAGTGTTAACACCAGGCTGGCAGAACAGAGCAGGCTGGACTTATGTGCTTATGAGCTGACTTATGTGCTGGACATTTATTTTCAATGACCTCATTGTTGCCACAAATCTGGTTTTGGCCATGAGTCTCCCCCAGTTTTATTTAACTGGCTTGAGTGCAATACCATATAAAGTGTCAAAATCTAAGGAGTATCTGGCCAGAAACCAGCTTGGTTCACAAGCTAGAACACTGGCAACTCCCCTGGCAAGCGAACACCTGAGGACAATAACTGTTACTTCCTTGAATATTGTTTGGGGGTTTTTGGTGGGGCTTCCTTCATTTAAAACAAACAAAACCAGATGAGGTTTAGAGTCTGGGCCAGCAGGACCACAACCAGGAAAGGCAGTTTTATGTCAAGTCAGACTTGCAAAGTTGAAGCCCAGTGCAGGCTGGTTTATGTGGAAAGAAAGAAGACAGCCAGCGTCCCTTCCAACCCAAGCTGTTCTATGATTCTATGATCAGGGCAAGCAGGTCTCTTGTGTATGTCAGATGTTGAGAATGGGCACAGCATGGGTCCAACATTCTGACTAGGTGGTACCTGCTTCCAACTAAGTTAATGTGAGAATCCAGCAGAGTCCTGCTTCTCCTCCTTTGGCACACGCCGGTCTGTCCTCGCAGGACCACAGGAACAGCAGGTTTAGCACATTTCAGCAGCACACATGAAACACCCACCGAGGATGCAGGCAACAGCTGGGGAATGCGGGTGTGCTACGGGCAGAGCTGGGGATGTGTGTAACCACAACAGGGGACAACGCCGTGGACCAAACACAAACCACAAGTCACAGCCCCAGAATCATTTAGTTGTGTTTGGCTCGAAGTGAAGGTATAGATTTCTTTAGAGGCAACCCACTGAAAATACACTCTTTTTCCCCAGAAAGACATTAAAAAATTATATAATGGCCATGAACAAAAGGATTACAAATCCCAGATTAAGTATTACATTAGGATTGATTTTAAAATTATGGTTCTAACAAGCATCAGAGAAGTAACTGTAATCTCTGCATGAAAGGATTAAGTATCTCAGTCAAAATACATGTTCTGTTGCACAGAACATAAATGGTAATTTTTCGTGTTTGTCCAGTGGTTCTTTGAGTTTCCTGTGCCAATCTTCATCCTCAGATTAAAACTTGCTTTACTGAGCGAAAGCAAGAAGCTTTTCACAAGAAAGCTTGCAGGAGCCAGCAATTGCCACAGCCTTGCCTTCTTCCCAAGAGAGCTGGGAAAGGAAGAGGTGACCATTCCTGGCTGCTCTCACCACAGAGGCACACAAGCCAAGGGGCGACACCAACACCACTGTAACCACGCATGGGGCTTTCCAACTGCATTACAAAAACACCTACACCTCCATTACAGAAAAGAAATAAAAAACCCCGAACAACCCAATAAGGAACCCACAGAGTCCAAATACATGGGGAGCAGCAGGCTATGCGCTCAGTAGCAAGCTGTCTGTACGGCGCAGCATCACTAAAGCAAACACTGGAAAAGCATCACCCTAATGAGACAGCTCTGTGCAGCAGAAATGAGATGTGGCTGGTCCGTGACTTGGTGCAGTAACAAAGGCAAGATGCATCCAGAACAACCTGCATTTCCCGAGGGGCTCGCACAAGGGAGGCAGGTGCTCCTCTGGAGCATCCTGTTCCCATGGCTACACAGGGTGATGGCAAATGAGGCGCATGAGGGATCGCTGAGAGAGGGATCGCAATATACAGACCCTGCTCCTTCACCCTGCTCCGTATGCGCTGCCTAGCTCTGCCCAGGGAGGAGCTTGACCTCAGCCGCGTCCTGGACACCACACTGTGGTTTTGCCTGAAGAAAGCTGGGAAAATAGGAACCAACGCTGTACTGTCAAGGACTGGGATAACAGAGCAGTGACGGGGCAGGGAGGAAGGCCTGCCCATCCACCAGGCTCTCCCAGGGAGACACACAGGATTCCCAAACCCTCCTTCCTCTGATGTCAGCAAAAACCTTACAGATCACTCAGCAGAGCAATTGCCCTCCCGTGCCTCGTGGAGGTGAAGGAGCCCATCTTCCAGTGCCCGTGGGCACGGCAGGGCTGGGGGTCTGCACAGGTGCCAGGAACACATCTGCTGGGAGCCGTGAAGTGGGGATGAGAACCCCAGGACAACCGTGCTCTGAACAACATCAAGCTGCAAAGGGAAGCTCTCGGGGGGTGGGAGCTGCCGGGTCACAGGCTGGAGCCCTCAGCAATGAACAGCACCAGACTCTCAAACCCCAGACCCAGGCTCCCTCCAACCTGAACATCCCAAACCAGCAGCCTGGTGGGCTGTTACTGCCCACAGCAGCGTGCCCTCATCGCAGAGAGGACACAGAAACGATTAACAGCCGTGAAGTAATCAGTTGATTAGCTCCAAAGAAGTATCCAGGGGGAAATGAAACGCTGCGGCTCCAAACCTATCATATGTTTTACCAGTCAGCTTTTCCTTTAAACTGAACTATTTTCAGCTCAAACCTAAAACTATTACTAAACTGCTTCTGCCCAGTTTTTCCTAGATTTTGAAGTGTTTAGGGATTTACTCTTATTTTCATGAAGCATCACATGATGTTAAGCAATTCTGCACTGCTCCACCATGGGATCTGCTGGGGTCCTTGTGTTTTCACTTTATTAAACAATAAGAAGATGCCTTGGGAATCCCCTGAGAGGTCATCTACTGCATATCTCCAAGGCCCCAGTTTATAGCATTTGCCCCCTATCAGAAATAAACACAGGAGTATAGGCAAAGGGGGAGAGGAGAAAGAACCAGTTTTTACTGAAATGAATAAACACAGTTGAAGAGGAGGTCAATAAACAAGAGAAGCACGATGATGACCTGCTAATCATTACCCCATTGTTCTCCCTGCCACTACAAAGCCCCTTTTACAATCCAGCTTCTTCAAACCCAAGAATAAATGTTGCTGCAGACAATGCAGCAGGCGAATGCCTGTATCCTCCCCCCAAAGTGCATCTGTGTGCTCTGATTCGATCACACGTTTGGTAACTGCATTGCTGGAAGGTAAAAAACACAACTAGAGGTTTATCACCCCAGTGACAACTGCTTTCAAGCCAGGCTAAAGAGGCAGGTTGCTAAACGATGACTGTTGTCTGTTTTCTCCAAGTATCTGGGTTTTCTTTGACAATGGGTTACAGTTTGCTACAGCAAAGGCAAAGGATTTGTCATTGCTGCTTCTGGTACCCACTCCAGCCAAGGGGCTGTACCAGGGCCACAGACAGTGATGCTTGGGGGAGCTTTCCTTGGGATTCACAGAGCTGACAGCTCAGGACAGAGAGACTGGGAAACTTCTCAGCTGATGCCGGCAGCCTTGGACCTGTGCACCTTGTGACAGCTTCCAACAGCCGAGGGGTTGTCCCCAAGTGCCACAGTGCTGGAAAGGGTGAATCCAGATGGGTCCTGCACCTTGGGGACTGGAGCACGGTCAGTAAAGATTCTTGATCAATAAAACTGCCATGGAAAATGGCGGAGTACCGATGGACCAAGGAGTCCATCTTGCTGCTCCCTAGAGGGGAAGAAATCAGAGGTAGGTTTCTGCTGGGACAGCAGATGCTTACATCTAGTTCTCACTAAAACCAGATTTTTCTTTTTACTCTTAAGAAGACATTTCATCTTGAAGCTTCAGTCCTCCAAACCCCATTTTGAGATATGTCAAAAGTATCCTCAGCTTATTCAGAACTGAAAGAAAGCCTGTAGAAGCTACCTTGAGAGCAATTAAGAAGCCCAATCTACTTTAAAGTAGACTGGAAAATAACCCAAATCCTATTTTATGTAGGCAACTGCATGAGAATATTAGTTGCTACTAATAAAAAATGACTGCCCAGGTCTTGTCTCTTTTAAATACCCTGAAAAAACACATTCAGAGGTGTGGATCACGCAGAGCTTAAGAGGGATTTTAGCAGCTCATTTCTAATGGTCTCATTGTAAACTTATCCCTCTAAGTCAAGACATTTTTAAAACGATTTTTGCATTAAAATGTAAGAAACGTGTGATTACAAGGTAGCAACGTGCTGCTATAATCACCCTCTTTTGCCTGGAGTGGCTGCACAGGGGCCTGCTAGCTGCTTTTCAAGCAGAGAGATGTATTTAACTGCGCACAGTTAATTCCATCCTTAACTCTCCTGACACTTCTTCGTATTAGCTGCGGTACAGTTGCACAGGTGCAAACAGGCTACCAGCATTCGTCAAGATTACATGATGGTCACACACTTTCTGTAGGGATGAAGAGCAGTTCACAGAGCTTCTCAAGCTAACCGATGACCAACAGCGACCTTTTGTTGCTGAAACACAAAAGCTGCTGGAGGCAGAGAGCACTGACAGGCAGGAAAAGAAGCGATCAGCACTCGGGATGCAAACAGGCACCAGACGAGATGCACGTCAAGGCAGGTGTGATCCCCTGCTCAGATCTCTGAAGGTCTCTCCACCTGCAGAGAGGCTCTGGGTGATGCGCTGCTGCACGACGCTCCCGGAGAGAGTAAGGGTCTAGATGAATTTTGGGGAATACTCTTCTGAGTGCTGAAAGATCCAGCTTGGGCCCAGTGCTCCCTTTCCAAAACATCTCCACACTCAATGCTCCCATGGAAACTTGGGAGTCTTCAGCTTGCCAGACACAGTCAACTGCGATGTTACTCAACAAACTGTTGCAGCGGTTTAGCCAAAATAAAATCATAACACAGAGCACTAGCAATGCAACATGCAATACCATCTCATTTATACTTAAACCATGAATCATTGCACACTGCTAATGGTAACTGCTCATTTAAGCTGACTGAAACTTATTAAATGCTTTTAAACATTCAATAGAAGCAGGTATTTTCCTGCCTGCGTAAGAAAGCCTCTTCCCCCTCCCAGGCATCAACTTGGCAGTTCTTCAATGAAGACAATGTTAATAAAGAACTGTCTTCATCTGCCTAACAAAGGTCAACGAATGGATTTGGAGAGACAGTGCTTCCTGCTGCAAGAGTACTGCAGCTGCTGAACACAAGGTCCACTAACACTGGCCAAGTGTCTGTGGACTGACAGACCAAAGATTATTTAAGTACATTTATCTTGAGTGTCTTTAATTTTGTTCTTGCCCAAGCGCACCACTTACACTGACTTGTTTGGGGCAGAAACCACAAAACTCCAAGTCCAAAATTGCACAGATTTCTGATATTAGTAAGGTCTTTAAAACAGCAGCTATTAAAGTCTTCTTGGCACATTTCTGAACTTTGAGGCAAATCCTTTGCCTGCCTGATGTCTTCCAGAATTCTCAAGAGGATCGAGGACACATATTAACTGTTACGATCTTTCGCATATTCAGGAAGAAAAACTCACTTTAGCAATCTCACCACTTTGGGGGATTCTGGAGACCCAAATTATTGTTATGTTTTTAAATCAGTCCAGTGAATAATCTTTCTAAACAGAATACATTCTCTCATTCCCCATCCCTGGCAATGTTCAAGGCCAGGCTGGACACAGGGGCTTGGAGCAACCTGCTCAAGTGGAAGATGTCCCTGCCCGTGGCAGGGGGTTGGAGCTGGAGGAGCTTTAACGTCCCTTCCAACCCAATTCTGTGATTCTATGATAATTTCTTTCTTCTACAGCTGTGTCATAAGGGTTGCCACATGGATTTCTGGGGAAAATTTCTGGGGATAAGACTTATTTTTTAAGGCAATTACATGAATGTCCTCCCTCAGCCTTCCAACCCTGCAGCACCCTTGTGCTTGGGGTTGTGGAAGGCAGGGGACCTCAGCTGGCTGCCAGCCTCAGCAAAGCTGGTCTGGCTGAAGTAACACACAGGAATTTATTCACTTGATAGCATGTGTTGTGCTCACAGGCTGCACCAGAGCTTTCAAAAGGGGTTTATCTAAAACTGAGGTATGTTATAGTCAGTGTAGCTACTGAAACTCGCTCTCAACCACAACTGAGAGCAGAATCCCCCGTGGGCAGGAGTGGCACCAGCCTGCAGTGAGCGCAGTGAGCCCTGGCCACACCGACATGAGAAGAAATGCAAAGGCACAGAACTTACACAAAGGACGTGCAGGACCACAGCTCCATGTCTCCTGTCCTCGTTTGTGAAGATGTCATTGGGGAATTCATGGAGAGCTGCAAAAGCGGGGGGAAAGGGAAAGCTCAGATGTTGAATCAGCTACTCAAAAGCACCGCGCATGCTGTTAAGTAACACCATGAAAAATTGCCTGAGCTTCTACTGAGCAGTAGCCCTGTGAATACCACAGCAAAAGCTCTGTTTTGTTTCCCTATTAGTTCTGCTTAATTTGTCCTCTGGCAACTACAGCCTTTTCCCAAAAGTTAATTTGCTTTTGCAGCAACCACAATATTATGTACCCAAATGCTTTGGGGAAGGCAGGTAAATCCCAAGAGCACAGCATTGCTCTCTCCTGAAAACATTCAAGGAAACAGCTTGTACAGAGTAGGTGGTGATGGGTCACTCATTTCTGACTTACAATTTTGTACCCAAAATGGACAGGCTCAAGCCACCCCTTGAGCTGGCAGTACCACCTGCCCATGAGAAGGGCACAGACCACATGTACCCATGTCCAGACGGACAACAACTTCCCTCAAGCGCCCTTCCTAACAGCAGGCACTTGCGGCAAACCACCTCTCAGCTGGGTTTGTTCCTCACCCTGCCTGGTGTCTCTCACTGAACTTGTGACAGCATCAAGGTACGAGACTCCCCTGTACAGAAAACACCCCGAGGGCCACCAGCTGTGGCAGACAGCAGCAGGTGGAGGGGACGCAACCCAGCTCAGGGCCAGGTTTGGAAATTCCAGATCAAAACAAATCCTTTCTCTGCCTCCAGACTTTTCTCTGCCGCCTCAGAGGCATCCTCAACATGAACAAGACATCTGATGTATGGCACCAGTGATGCAAAGAAGGTTCTGACAAAGACATCAAATACTAAGAACCCCAAGGGTGCAACTCTTTGTTGTTGCAAAGATTTCCATTGGGAAGGGTTAGTGTTAATACAAAGCCCCACAAGCTGGAACCCTACGTGTAAAGGCCAGCTGAAGTCCTCCTGACATCAGCGGTTCAAGAGGGCGATGTGTGTCTGAAGCAAGTTTCCTGTGAAGGTGCATGACATGTGCCATGGGAAGGGGTAACAATTCCACCTTCCCCAAGGCCTGTCAGCAGGTCTGTGTGAAACGGCTTCAGCCAGAGCTCCACAGCTTCTGCCCACATCAACTCAAGGACGGCGCCCGAGGAGTCCCTCGGCACAGCCTGTTCCATGTCCCCAACAGCAGCTTTTTACCTGCAGCAAACTCAAAGGCAAAGTCATTATCGCTCAGGATGAAGGATAAACACCTTTACTCTGCAGTGAGGCTGTGGGACACAGGCAGAGTCTATGGTCTAATCAGCTTCAGAAAGAGCATCTGTTGGTAGAAGCGAATTATGAAGAAACTTCATGCAAAACATAACTATGTCAAATAATGATATGATAGAGCAAGGAAAAAAACAGCAACCCAAACTAGATGCCGTTTCTCTCAGGAAAGCTGCTCACTGGTAGGGAAAGTAGAAAAGCAAATCCCATCTCTGACCTCACTGATCTCACGATCATGGTCTCCTCAGGGCTCTGCAACACCTTGCTGCAGCCCAGCTCATGCAAGGAACAACAGAAGGCATTCTATGTGGTCAGAAGGTGAAGCACTAAAGATGGTCAGAAGGTGACGCACTAAAGATGGTCAGAAGGTGACACACTAAAGATGGTCAGAAGGTGACACACTAAAGATGGTAACCCCCTGCAATTCCTTCCACCATCTCCAATTACAAGGTGGCAGGTTTTGCTAACAAGAAGTACTTCTACTGCACAGCACATTATAAAAGGCTGGATTTCATTCCCCAGGGATGCTGTGGCAGGCAGCAACGCAGGAAAGGCCCAAAAGGAGATCCTCCATGGATCGTCTGTCAGAGATATTAAGTACGGCAATCTAAATGCAAACTGCGTTTTTTGTAAATCCTGTGGTCAGCAGTCAGCAAGGGTGGGCATGGGTAGGAGAACTGACCATTACAGGCTCTGTAGCTTACACTTCTCCCTAAGCATCCCTTACCAGCCATTTCCAGAAGCAGGATGCTGGGCTAGGTGGCCGCTTGGGCAGTTTTCTAAACAATCAGGAGAGAAGAGAGGGACATTTTGACATCTGCAGCAAGAGGTGACAGAAGCAGAGCCATGACCTGCTGGTTGCTCAAACATTCATGCTCCTGCTCCCTTCTTCCTTACAGCAGAGAAAAGCACTAGCTCCAGAGCAATGAGTTTACACACCAAGAGGTTTGCACTCCACCTTTGCTTCACCATGCAAGATCATGATCATTTAAGACCAAGAGAGTCATAAAGCCTTAGAAATGACACACTAATGTGGGACAGATGATGGCCACTGCACCAACCCAGAAAACAACTCAGCAATTCAGTTTGCTCAATGTGTTTTCATGAAGAGCATCATATTTTTCTTAGATTAGTGCTGCAGAATGACTCTAAGAGCAGAACCATAGAGTTCTAGAGGACTGTGCAAGCAAGGCAGGGGGTGGCCCCCACAGGTGGCCAGAGACCGGACCTGGGAGGAGAATGTGGAGGAAGCTGTGGGGGCTAACCAATACTGTTATGCCAAGAAGGAGTGGCTGAATACCACTCCTATATATGTGTGAACTGCGTCACAAATAAAGTAGAAGTTGCTTATCACCCATATTGGGTTGGCCTGTCTGCTTCTCCTTGCCGCTTACAAATGGCGCCCGAACAGGGACGCGGACTACAGGGCCCTGGTCGCGGGGGACCCGGATTACAGGGCCCCGGTCGACGGGGACTCGGATTACAGGGCCCCGACTAGCGGGGACCCGGATACAGGGCCCCGGCCAACGGGGACCCGGGATACAGGGCCCCGGCCGACGGGGACCCGGAATACAGGGCCCCGGTTTAACGGGGACCCGGATACAGGGCCCCGGTCGACGGGGACCCGGGATACAGGGCCCCGACTAGCGGGGACCCGGAACGGCGAGTGAGCGGCGCCGGCGGCAGCGGCCGGGAAGCGCGGGCAATGCTGCTGCGGTGGCGTGATGGACCCGGGTGCTTGGACTAACCGAAAGAATCCGCCGCTGGGGCGAACCAGACACTGCTGCGTCGGGAGGCCGATCCGGAGACCGAGGTTACAGGACGACCCAGAAGAAGACGATCCGGAAAAGGCTGGCCATGAAAATGGACCGAGAGGTAGCCCTGGACTTATTACAGTGCTTCTTATAAAAGCGGGGAACTGAGCCCTGAACTTTTTACAGTGCTTTTTATAAAAGCGGGGAATTGCGCCTGAGACTCTAAAGCAGCTAGCAGGTCTAGTGGCTAGGGAAGGCTAAGAGATTTTTTTTGCAGATCCTAATACAATATTTGAGGAGAGTGAGTGGCGAAAGTTTGGTGATGAACTATTTGACTCAGTGCTTAATGATTATAAAAAGGCAAAGAAACTCGGTAAACCACGGAGGGAAGTAATGAACTGTATAAAAAGATACAAGGCAGAAAAGAAAACTGCCGCGGTAGCAACGGAGAAACTAGGAACAGACGTCCCCGGTCGGTTGAAACCGGGGGAAGATTACAACTCGTGTCCCCCCCCCCCCAGCACAAGGTTTCCCACCCCCCCCCACCCCCCCCCCCTCCTTTTCTCCCCCTCCATCAGAAGGTGCCGCGGAGGAGGTGTAACCCCCTGCTCCCCCACCACCCCAGTTCCGAAAGCAGGGACTTTGAAAAGGACAGAGAAAGTATATTAGAAGGTATACGCATGATAAATGTCGAGAAATCCGAAAGAAAAAAGGCGGTGCCTCGGCGCCGGACCGATTGCGGCGCCACTGTGAAGCACGCAGTAGAAAATAGGGATCATGCGCGAGCGGGAGATTTAAAGGAACCGCGAGCCTCTCCAACCCACTATGCCCCAGAGTGAAAAAATTTTTAACTCAGTCACGGAGGAGCCAGGTCTGCAGATGGCCACATACCGAACGAGATACACCTGATAAGACAGACACAGCTGCGAGCAACGGAGACCCCGAGTTCGGCGCAGGATCAGCCCCCGAATCCCCTGAATCCGAGCCAGATTTGTATCCTCTGCTTCCAGACCCTGACTCTTTGTCTCCCGGGTCGGTCTGCTCAGACTTACTGGCCCTGGAGACGCTCAGTTGTAACAATGGGTAACCAAATATGTGATCATTATTGGGGAATTTTCTGCAATGGGCATCTTTGCATATCCTGTGTTTACTACACAGCAGGGGGCTAAAGAGTGGGAAGCTCTTGATCTCAAAATAGTCAAGGAGGCCTGACAAACGGTGACCACGTATGCGTTAAAATCCTCTTATACTTAAGCTGTATATGTTATGATTTTTTCTTGCAATTGACAGGGGGAGCCCATACAGTTTCTCTGTGATACTCGTGTATTAGAAGTTGGTAAAAATAAGTATGTCCAGGTTTCTATCAACCCTTGGAGACCTCTGTAGATACTGCTGGCCACTTCTTCCAGCACAGGCTGGCCACCTGTGTCGGAATGAGTGTGCATTTTGGTCAGTATAAAAGCCCAAGCCTCATGCGATGTGGGGGAGGCAGAGCCTCTGCGGGGATGCCCGCTAAGGTTGAGACTGCCACCTCGCACTGCAATGATGCTTCTCGGAGCTGGTTTGCTGTTAGTCTCCACAGGGTCCTTCTGCCACGTTCTGTACATGGGACTGTAGGGGGAGAAATGATGGCTTTTGCAGGGAGAGAGAGTAATGATGTTACATTTAACTTTAACCTGTCTACTTCTCAAGAACTGATAACCTGGGGGAGGGGGTATATTTGTGTCCTCCTGCCTACAGGTCCATGGCGACTGTCTGCAAAGTTTGTGAAGCCCTGCCATGAGCTGGACAGACGAATGGATAAACCTGATGCCTCAGCTACAGGAGCTGACCGTGATTACCCCAAGCAGAATGAGATAGAGGAAGAGAAAGAACAAATAACTGCAAAACATCACTTGGGGACAACTGAAAAGTAACATGCTGAATATGTGTGCTTGTAAAGTAGCTATATTAGAGGTTGTGATTTTGTGTATAAAACCACCTGTATTTACTAGCTAGTTGCTAATAAGAAACTGCACCTTGTATTGTATAGATTTGTCACTTGTAAAAGAGATGTTAGAGTATGGAAATTTGCAGTAGCTGCTAGAAAATGCTAAGGCAAAAGCTAGAAAAATTTTAATACAATGGTAGTGTTATAAAGCAGGTGATGGAACAAATTAAGAGGGGGGAGAATTCCACTGGTAAGAAATTTCTTTGGCTAGTCCTTCACTGCCATCAGCATCTTCAACATGCTGCTGCACCCTGTAATAGTTACTCTGCTAATGTAAATTTGTGTGTGCCTTGCTGTAGTAGCAACTTGTTACTGGATAAAACAAAAGGGGGGAGATGTGGAGACAGTGTTCTCACAGGAGAATGCATAATTGGTACATAAACTTTGAATAGTCCTGAAAGATACAGCAAGGCCATGAGAGGCCTGAAGAAGCTTAAGCAAGCAAGATAAGAGGCTGGAATTCACCACGTTAATGAGAACTGTGGACTGTTGGCAAGCTTTCAAGGTTGAGTTCTCACACCTGTGTTTAACCAATTATATGTTAGTCACTAAGGGTCTTCAAAACATGTATCCAATCATAATATGCCAAATCACTGTAAGTGCTTCAGCCAGGGCCTTGGCTCAACTAAGCAGACTGGGTTGCTGAGTTGCTAAGCAGACAATTCTACATCGAAGGCAATTTCTGATTTGTTTTAATGTTGACTCTGTGAGACATGCAACACTGCAGAACCTTTTGTTGTTGGAACAGGGACATGGATGTGAAGAGTTTGATGGAATGTGTTGTATGAGTCTCTCTGATTATGCTAATTCGATGCACGCACAGCTGAGAACCCTGGCTCAGCTTACCCAGCAATAGTAAATGAGCAATATCCTAATAACTAGATGGTTGTCTTCACGGGGCATTACAGGTTGAGTCAAACACTGTTGTTTGAAGTATTGCACTTATGTATCATTGTTAGATTAATCATCGTAGCTATCAGACTTGTTTATAGTTGTGTGATAAAACAGGTGAACAGAATAACCCATAATGCCTTGCTTGCACAAAGAAAAAGGGGGGAATTGTTGCAGAATGACTCTAAGAGCAGAACCATAGAGTTCTGGAGGACTGTGCAAGCAAGGCAGGGGGTGGCCCCCACAGGTGGCCGGAGACCAGACCTGGGAGGAGAATGTGGAGGAAGCTGTGGGGGCTAACCAATACTGTTATGCCAAGAAGGAGTGGCTGAATACCACTCCTATATATGTGTGAACTGCGTCACAAATAAAGTAGAAGTTGCTTATCACCCATATTGGGTTGGCCTGTCTGCTTCTCCTCGCCGCTTACAGATTAGCATTTCTTTCCTAAGTCAAGTAATCAGCAGAACAGTTGAAAAGACCATGAATACAGATGGGTAACTCTTATTGCAAATATGGTGTTGCAAGTCATTTAAAGACAATTCACTTCCATTTACTCAAATGCTTTATTACTGTTCTGGATGTTGATTGAATTATAAAGCACCGGCTTTAGCCGGTCTGCCAATTAGGCTGCAGGAATGGCTTTTGGTTATAAACTAAAAAGCAAGCATGAAGATGATGTTCTGGTATTCCAGGTGCTTCTAGTAACTCCAGATTTGAATTGCTCAGTAACAACTAAAATAATGGATTTCTCCTAATGGTCAGTTCTGCACATTCCGCCTTGAGTTGGAAAGACCTCAAACTATGTTCTTCCTGGCTTTCACATCATTATTATTAATAAAGCGCCATCAATTGGAATTTAATTAGCAATTCCATAGATGATTACATGGAAAACCAGCCCAGCTCACTCTCACAGCTTTGCTGTCTGTGAATCAATAACTGAGCAAAAGGTACCTACGTCTTAATTTCGTAACTAATTTTGTAACTAATGCAAGCAACAGATCTACTCAGGCACTGTGCCTGAGGGGGAAAACGCTCTTTTGTACATAATGGTCTTTTGAGCACGCAGAAGACTCAGGTCAGTACTGTGAGTTGCATTCCTACCATCTGGTAAACTTTATAACAAGTCCTAACAAACTAGTGGGAGCTACTGGAGCACTACAGACTTTAAGATGAATGTGTAATGAAGTAACACCAGCAACAGCCTTGAACATGTGATAAACCAAGGCCAGGTTGGACACAGGGGCTTGGAGCAAGCTGCTCTAGTGGAAGGTGTCCCTGCCCGTGGCAGGGGTTGGAGCTGGAGGAGCTTTAAGGTCTCTTTCAACCCAACCAAGCCTGTGATTCTAGAATTAAAAGCATACAGGAAAACCCCCACAGTATAAAACCTGAACAAGCTTGTCACTGCTGGCAGAGGTGGGGAATCCTTCCATCCACTCTGTGCAAAGCAGAAATGCTGAATCCCCCTCAAGTTCAGGTTCCCACCCCCGCTCTGTGATGAAATGCACCTTCAGATTAGAGAAACATCTCAGGTGTCTGAGGCTTGCTCTGCCCAGCACTGCCTCCTCTGCGACACCGTCTGAACACAAATGCTTGTGGTGGCTTACACTTGAATCTGTGCAATTAGAAAATAGCGTATGCAGATTTGAAATCTGCTGCATTTTTATTGGATGCATCAGGTGCAGATGAGTGCAGATAAGAGGAGAGCTTTGCAAAACACAGGAGCTCCTTTCTAAGAAGAAATAAAGGGTGCTGCTAGAACACCACTCCAACAACAGCTGCCCTATTTAGCTAGTATAAAAGCTCATACAATTATTTTGCTTAAAAGAGTCCACAGCTTTTGTACAGAAAACAGGGGCATATTCTGCCAGGCTTAGTTTGAATCGCAGCAGGAAAAAAACCACCGCCCTCTCAATGAACCTGAGCTCAAAGAACAAAAGTTTTCTGCCCAAGTGATCCACTCTCCTCCTGCAGACATTGTAGGTATTTGGTCTGCAAACTGCAGAAAGGCAGGATCTTCACATGCACTCAGCACCTCCACAGATATTCCTTGTGTGGGTATGAGGTACAATGCCAGCTGCTAAGACCAGAGCTGTTCCCCTGCATCAGCACTGCAGCATCCTGTACTGACAGAGCTCCTACTGCAGGCCTGGGAATTCCAGCCTTCAGATGGACACAACTCGGTCTGAATTTTCAGTTGATGCGAGGTATGTTTGTGCAGCTCCACACAATGTAAGGGGTTTTGGGTGCAGCTCAATCTTGTATTGGCAACTTGTAAAATTATTAGTGAATATTATTAGAATTTGCGAGTAACAGGAACTGAATGACTATCAGCAAAGTATGGATGTAAAGGAGGCTAAATAAAGGAGGAAATCACAATAGGTGTGAAAAGTTGTGCTCTTTTGCATTAGCCAAGGACCTGACACCAAGACCTCAGGTGTTCAGACAGGAATCATAGAATCAACCAGTTGGAAAAGCCCTTTAAGCTCATCCAGTCCAACCGTTCCCAGCACTGCCAAGGCCACCACTAACCCATGGCACTGAGGCCTTGTCTCCACGGGCTGTGAACCCTTGCAGACGGTGACTGCAGCTCTGCCCTGGGCAGCCTGTTCCAATGCCTGAGCACCCTCTGGGGAAGGAATTGTTCCTCAGCTCCAGCCTAAGCATCGCTGCTGTACAGACAGGGGAGCCCACCCTTTCCAAGCACGAGGTGTATGGCATTGCCTGCAGCCCACAGCAGCCGTGGAGCTGTTGCTGCTGGCTCCCACGGGAGCATCCACACGGCACCACAGTGTACGCTCTGCGTGCCTTATCTGGAGAAGAATCTGTATCTGTGCTCAACAGGGAAAAGTTATTTCAGTCATAATACAGTGAGTTGGAATAAATTCTTGTCTCTTTATTCTCAATCAGTGTGCAATTCATTAAAACTGGAACCCTGCTCAGCCTTAGTTTTAGCTGACTTACGGAATGATCTGCGTTACCACTCTACTCAGAGGATTTGCTGGCGCAAGACGAATTTGCCCCTGTTCTGCACTGTCAAGCTACTCCAGGCAGTTCGTGCACTGTGCCAAGGACAGATGTGCAGAGAAGATGCTGCTGTACCATTCTTCTGGACAGCAGCAGGGAGTGCTACCCTTTCAAAATCTCTTTCCCTGCCACTCCTTCCCCTCTCCTATTTAATGTTTCCACCTTTCCAAACGGATCCTTTAAAAAAAACCAACAAAATGACACTGTACTGGATCAATAGTTCTCAGAGCTGCAACATATACTCATTTTTTAAGTCTTTACATTGCTAGCAGTGTACCTACTGTAGGGACAAGAAAACCCTTGGGAAATCTGCCACCACTTTCATGGAAGGAAGAAGTGAGGATGCTCAGCCTTGGCAATGAATTACCAGCAAATTAAACTGTCAGAAGTTTAAAAACTCAGCTCATTTTCTCAGGTCGTCCCCAGGATTATTTCACAGCCAGAGGTAAGTCACATCGGCACCAGGCACTGCAATCCCAAAGCATCCAATACCCAGAGGGAGAGGCACAGCCTGTATCTGTATACAGCTTTCCGGGATATTTACTCTGCTCAGTGGCCCCTGTTTGGGCCCTGTTTTGCCCTTGTTTCCAAAAAAGTGGGCTGAAAGGTCCCATCACAGGACAGGAGCCCATGACATGAGTGGGCTGGATTAGAAACCAGGATTTTGATACACAACTCTAACATTTAGGGACTGCTGCTACTCAAAATATAAATGCTACTTCAGCTGTCATTAAAAGTCCCAGGGACAACTACACTCCTGCAGCTGGAAAAACACAGGGACGTGTGGCTGTTCCAAGCAGCTGGGTGCCAGCTCTTGTCTGAGCCCAGATGACAGAATGTTTGTTCCCGTGCCTGGCTTGAGGTGCTCGGAGCGTGCCAGCTCACAACAGGGAAGCAAACACATCATTAGCAACAACCACAACGGGAACAGAGAACTCGAGGGAATGTCGTTCTGCCACTGCACAGGCGCACTCCTTGCTGTAGCTTCTGTGGTGCTGGTCCTCCCATCTTGGGAGGTACACAGCTGCGAACGTGCACAGAGCAGCAAAGGGAGCAGCCAGGAGGACGGACAGGTCATCAGACACGGACTTCTGGAACAGACCTCAAAAAGAAGCGTTGGAGTAGGGGTCCTCAGACACTGAGTGGCAAAGAGGAGGAGAAAAGGGTCCAACAGCTTGAGAGGAGCCATGGGAAGCAGGTCCAGGGCCATGGGCACCTTTCACACAGCGTGTGGGCGCTCAGCATCAGAGAGTGCTGCAGATCCGAATTTTCCAAAGCTTCATAAAGCAAGCAAGTGGAAGAAAAGTCCCTCAAAGGCTAGCAACATAAAGATTGGTCCTGTGGCTCAGGAAGTCCCAGAGCACAAACAGCTGCAGCTGGAGAAAGAACACCAGGAAGTGACCCCACGTGTTTGCTCAACAGAATCATAACACAGTCACAGCCTGATTTGTGTTGGAAGGGAACTTACAGCTCCTCCAGCTCCAACCCCTGCCACAGGCAGGGACCCCTTCCACTAGAGCAGCTTGCTCCAAGCCCCTGTGTCCAACCTGGCCTTGAACACTGCCAGGGATGGGGCAGCCACAGCTTCTCTGGGCACCCTGTGCCAGCACCTCAGCACCCTCACAGGGAAGAGCTTCTGCCTAAGAGCTCATCTCAGTCTCCCCTGTTCTGGCAGGTTCAAGCCATTCCCTTTGGCCTGTCCCTGCAGGACCTTATCAAAGGCCAACAGGTTTCTTTGACTTCTACTATTGCCATCTATGAGAGAAAGATATTAGATGTGACCTGAGACATCCTTTTCTGAATCGGTGCCAACAGCCTTTTACACAGGGAAATAAAAATATGCCTTAAAACAATTAGTTACCTTCCTGCTCCCAACCTCAAATTCATTGTTTTAAACTCAAGCTTGAGATTTGTGACTGTTTCACATTGAGCAGTAACGTTACATTCACCACCTGCCTGCACCCTGTCTAGCCCAATTCCCTCACTCTCCAACAGCATCTCCTGAACGGTATCAACTCTGACAGCACTGCGGGCCCTACCAAATATACCAGAGAGGAACTGCTCTGTGTCCGAAGCCTGTCCCTCTCACAGAGCAGGGACCCGCCAGGGCGAGCTCGCAGACATGGGGAGATGAGGGGGCTCAGGAGCTTCTGGGCACATTCAGCTTCACAGCTACCACTGCCCAGAGACCAGCTCGGACATGGGCAGCCCCATGCTCTGCAGCACACCAGTCCCTGCAGTCAAACTCCACAGGAACAGCTTTAAAACACAGAGCAGGAGAGCAAGGGACTGTGAAAATCTTTAGTTGGCTTCAAAAGCAATCAGGATGGGTCAAACCCTCTGACAGGAGGGTGGAGGACTTTTTTTTTAAATATATATAAATGCTTTACTTTCTGCAAAATTAAAATTATTAAAATGGTATTTGCATTACAGTGGCATGATCTAAAATTCAAGAGAGCCAATCTATGCTAATGTATCGATAATAAATCATTTTGCTGGTGTGTTACCCACATCACCATTTAACTGCTGGAACACAGCAGCCAAGCCAACGTGGGGCAGAGCTGCTCCAAACCCTGCAGCATCCCCTGCACGGCCGATGGCACGGCCCCAGACCTTGCAACGGCTTCACAGGGTCAGCTCTGACCAGTCATCCAAGGTTTCCTGGAGGGGGAAGCAGGGTGAGGTGACGCTGCTTCACACGGCCAGGTGGGGGGATTCCTACAGGGAAAACTGCAGGAGTGGGATGGAGCTGCCCTGACTCCAGATGCACTGCATGGTCCCAGGGGTCTCAGCGGGGGTCCCATCTCAGAGGCCAGCCCTGGACACTGGTGCTGCGTGCCCACCCTGATGCCCCCTTTATTACCAGCAGCCTTGGGAAACTAGGCTTTGTGGAACAAAGGAAGAGCTGCTGGAGCGTGCCATGAAACAGAGCAGCCACAGCCAGAGATGTGAACACGTGAGCAGAGGGCTTTGGTCTGCAATCAGCAAACATTTCCACTTGAACCCCGCGGGGCCCCTCCGGGAAGGTGCAGCCCTTGCCCATGAGGGGACACGTTATGGTGGCAGCAGCACTCAGGAGCTGCAGAAAGACTCCAAGTCCCACCTGAGGAGTTCAAACCAGACGCCAACCACACAGGAACATCCCGTCACAGACCACTCACCCCGTGAACTTCTCCTCTGAAAGCATTCTGGGTGATTTGCTATGCTGTCTTATCGGAAAGCACCGCTTCAGATAAATATGGCATGAGGGGAGTGCTGTGGGGTCCTGCCAGGGCATACAGCCTATGGTAACGTCAGCCTCAGTCCGCAGGGCTGGGAGATGCTGTGCCCCCGTGCAGCGGGCAGCTGCTGGGCTGCTCGCCACAACACAAGCCCAGCGGCTGTGTCGGACGGAGCGGATCCCGCTCTCCAGGCAGCAGGCCCGGGGATCCTGGCCAGCACAGGGATCCCATCACTGCAGGAGGTCCCTGCCTGCTCAGACACAGCACCCAGCCTGGCCCCGTGCAGCACCAGCACCAGTTTCTGCCCGCTGTCACAAAACGCTTCATACCGAAGGCACAAAGTCCAGGGAGAGGGAACGGCCCCAGTGCTCCCCATGACACCCCTACGAGCCTTTGCCCACTTCACCAGCTGAAAACACAGAGCTCCCTATGGGAAGCAGACCCTCCTCTGGGCCAGGCACACACCACACAGCAGGAGCCTTGCCATCCAACTCAAGGGTCTTATTCCTGGCCTCCCTTCCCCTGAAGAGACCTCCCCAAGTGAGCCCGCAGGACCCCATATCCTCAGCCCTGTAGGCCACTGCTTTTTTCTGCTCTCCGTAACAACAGAACCCTCTCCAGTGGTCGAATCAGTCTAAAATCGCTCTCCCCAATACCTAAATCAGTAAGCGTTCGGTCAGGGATTTATGTACTGGAACCACCAGGAACACAAAAGGACTCTGCCTCCACAGGTCCCTCCATTCTCACCCCCCGCAGGGTCTGCTGCTGCTCTCCAAGGGCACATCCTTCAGAGGCCACAGCTCACAGAGTCACAGAATCCACCAGGTTGGAAAAGCCCTTCAAGCTCACCCAGTCCAACCACTGCCAGCACTGCCAAGGCCACCACTAACCCATGGCACTGAGGCCTCTTCTCCACACGGTGTGAACACTTGCAGGGACGGTGACTGCAGCCCTGCCCTGGGCAGCCTGTTCCAATGCCTGAGCACCCTCTGGGGCAGGAATTGTTCCTCAGCTCCATCTAAACCTGCCCTGGGGCAGCTTGAGGCCGTTTCCTCTTGTCCCATCCCTTGTTCCTTGGGAGGAGAGCCCAGCCCCTCCTGGCTCCATCCTCCTCTCAGGCAGTTGTAGGGAGCCCCTGAGCCTTCTCTTCCCCAGACTGAACCCCCCAGGTCCCTCAGCCCTTCCCCATCACACTTGTGCTCCAGGTCCTGCACCAGCTCCACTGCCATTCTCTGGCCCCGCTCCAGCACCTCAATGTCTCTCTTGGAGTGAAGGGCCCAGAACTGGACAGGCTTCAGGGCTCAGGGGCTGTGGTTAACCACAGCTGGCAGGGTAAACGGAGTGTGGGTTATCACCTTATGCCATGCCAGATGGGTATTTTTCCTCTCACTGATCTTCAGCTTCCCCTACAAATAGGACAGTCTAACAGCCGAGTCAAAGCAGGTTTCAATTACAGATAGCTGTTATCAGCTCCTCTGTCAGAGACCATAGAAGCAGCACGACTGAGGCTGCTGAGCCTTGCCGTGTACCTGTTTACACAGCAGGATGAGCCAGACAAAGCAGACATGGATGACAGGGAGAGATTTCATGGTACGATTTGTGAGAGCTCTGCATTTTTTGTCAAACATGGTAAGTTATGTATGGGCTGGAGAAAAGAAAGGGAGGGAGAATACAGAGGAATGGGAATATGAGATGATGAACCACAGGCACCATGGGGAATTCAACACTGGCAGCTCATTTGCATGGGAAGTGAGAACAAACATTGCTCCTTCCTATTCTGGAGGAAGCACTCCTGAGACATCACTGATTGAAAACACCAGGCATAGAAAGCTTTCTCATCCACCCACCTATGCAAACAGCCTCAGTACATCTCCTGGGAAGCCCCATTTCTGTCCAGTAGCACCAATTCTAGGACAAAAAGCTCTGGCCAGTCTCATGCTTTTAGACTGTAGTGATGTTCTATCTACCTGTAAAACACACACGTCTAAAACATACATAGCTTTGTTGGTACACCTAATGGCATAGCTGCTTGTAATTCCATACACATCTGATTTTCACCTGTTCAGCATTTAAGGTGTTCAGAGTTGCACAGAAATTGCAAAGGGCATTTCCTTTGAAATGTGGCACCTGTGAAGGGCTCAAACCTGAGCACCCCATATTCTGTCATTCCCCCCTTTCCTGGCTGCGTGTAGTATTGCACCATGCCTCCAGGCTCGAGCCCTGCGCCATTATGTGCCTGTTCTGTTATGCCAAGCGTACACACACAAAACAAGACTCAGACCCAGAAGAGGTTTCCCTGAAACAGATGTTTTCCCAGCTGCAGAAAGCAAAGCCTTGAAGGAACAAACCTCTACATATAAGCAGAGCCCTTGTGAAATCAAAAAGGTTCTGCCTTGGCCTCAATGCAGATGAATAGCTTGCAAGGTCAGAGGTGCAGCTGAGATCCAAGGACAATAAGCAAACATATCTAAACACAAACGGGGAAGAAATCAGAACTAATAAATAATATGCAACAGCATATGGTTCAGAGAGAGTTTAAGTCAAATAACAACAACAAATGACCTTTGAAGGGAAGGTTTTCTTTTCTTTTGTTCGGTAGAAGACTTACTTCTGTCACAGCAAGATTCTGGCAACTGTCTTCCAGGATCTCAGCTTTGGTATTTCTGCATTTCTTTGGAACACGCTGCAGGTTTTACTTTTCTGTCTGTGCCCCCCCCCATACTCCTTCACCAGCAGCAATTACTGCTTCTAGAAGGAAATGCACGGAGACATTAGCAGAACTGCCCACAGGTAAAAGTTCTACAGACCTAAGCACAGCTGGCCTCTGATCAAGATGCTTCCCTTGACAAATGCAAGACTTGTGCAAAGTTATCCATCATCAGCCACACATCCTGGATAGAAATAACTGGCATGAGGAAGGTTCTTAGCAAAACCACAGCAAGAAAAGAACAAATCTCTGGCTAGCTCCTGTCCTCACATGAACTGCCAGAAATTCCTAATAATTTACTGGCTTAATTACAAGCAATTCTGGATTTTCTGGACTACTTCTGATTGGGAACAGAATACAGTCTCTATAGCTTTATTTTGGGGAACAAATACTTACATTATGCTCATATTGATGGACACGTTAACAAAAAAAAGGCATTTTTTCTCAAGAAGCAGTTTTATGAAGCCACCTGGAAAGGAACAGATGCTGCTGTCACATCTCTTTTTATCTTGGGGAGAAAAGGGAGAGGGTTTTTTAATCTCTCAAGATCCCAAGTTCTAGATTGAGGGATGACATGAGTTTAACGAAGAAGAGCAAATTCCCCCAGTATGCTTATTCCTGTTTTAGGAATGGCTGGGAACCTGGATCAGTGCAAACCAAGAAACGTCCTGCAAACAAAAAACCACATGCTTCTGGGACGTGGATCAAAACATGTCAAAGTTGTAGCTTAAACACGTGCTCTGGGAATGTCTTCTGCTGCAGACGCTCTTCCAAACCAGACACTACCTTTTCCAGGCACAGGATGCTGCTCATGCAGTGGCCACACAGAGCTCAGGCTACCGGCAGGCATAGCTGATCATGTTGTTAGACACTAGGGCTTTCCTCTCCCCTTACCTGCTTGTTTTGACGCTTCAATCCACCAGCTAAGCAGGAGCCACATGAGGGTGCAGGACAGATGCAGTACACCTCTGTCTTGCGTGCTCCAGCGCACTCACTACCATGCCCAATGCCAGCAGCCCTGCTCTGCCTGAGCATGGATCCACACAGGAGCTGCTGGAGACAGAACAAGCAGAAGCTTGGGCACAGAGCTGAGGCACCAGGCAGACGGAACAGCTTTTTGCCAAACAAGTGAGGACAGCACCAGCGCCACCATGGGCGGCTGCAGCTTCCGCCCCCTGTGGGATGAGCTCAAAACCATCTCCTGGTGACTTCCAAACGCCCAGCGCCAGCCGGCTCCTGGGGCCTGGATGCACGAAAAGCAGGCAGCGCATCACAAGAGATCACCTCTGAAACCTGCCAAGAGACTCAGGAGCCCTGCCAAGGGACCTGCCCACACAAGGCAGCGAGAGATAAGACACACACCTCTGCTCAGCTCCTCTGAGCCCCAAACCAGCCCCTTGCTGAATGCAGCCTCCTGGCTCTCCCACAGCCGTGGCAGCTTGTGGAGCAGAATCCCTACATGAACACCCTGACCACTGTTGCTAGCAGAGATCCAAACCCCAGCACCGGGTTGAGGGATGGAGGAGCCTTATCGAGGGAGGGCAGCAGCTCACAATGCCAACTCCATCCTTCCACAAGGGCCTGTAGGAACAGGCCAAGGGGAATGGCTTGAACCTGCCCGAGGGGAGACTGAGCTGAGCTCTTAGGCAGAAGCATCCTGTGAGGGTGCTGAGGCGCTGGCACAGGGTGCCCAGAGAAGCTGTGGCTGCCCCATCCCTGGCAGTGTTCAAGGCCAGGTTGGACACAGGGGCTTGGAGCAAGCTGCTCCAGTGGAAGGGGTCCCTGCCCGTGGCAGGGGTTGGAGCTGGGTGAGCTTTAAGGTCCCTTCAACACAAACCACTCTGTGACTCTATGTCCCGTGAAACAGCAAAAATCACTTTTTATTAGAATCAGCCTCAAATAGCCTATTCTTTCCACAGGCAGCAATCGCAGAGGAAGCCAAAGGGACGTTAGTTTGCATCAAAAGCAACACTGCTTATTTTGGTATTGATTCTGCCTTCAGGAGCCCCTGGTTAGTATTTCCTTTCTCCACATTTCAAGCCTGCAATTGGGACTGCTGGATATTCCCACACTCAAGGAAGGATGCTACATCTGCCCCAGCTCCCCTGCCCCAGGCCTCCCCTTCTCCTGAGAGGAACAACTTCAGGTTTACGCTCTGAGATGCACAAAGTACAAGGCGTCCTTCCTAACCACCACCACCCCCCTGATTCTGCTTCTGGTGTAACACAGTTCTGCAATCCCTCGGCTTAGCTGAAGTACGAATCCCAGCTCAGTCCCAAAGTGGTTTTTAAAAGGCCATCAGTCCAGTTACCTTCACAAAGGCTCCCTTCCTCAGAGTGTTTTTGAATATGTTTTGAAGGGGTCACACAGCGGCTTCCAGTGCTTTTAGTAAAATGATCCCAGTTTATGCACAACTGGTCTGCATGTGCACGAGCAATTCCCAAGCACTCGGTGCTTCCAGTCTGCTGTGCTAGTGGGCATAATGCTCAATAATAGGTTGCACGATGGAAAAACATCCAGTTTAAGCCAATGTTTTAGAGTATGACACAGCCAAAACCTCGCTCCCTGGCTCTGTTTGGCGCGGCAGGATTACCCATGCTTCCTGCACAAGGCACCACATCGTATGAGTGATGAACCTCACCCCTGCCGTGCTGCCCATCTGGGATTTACTTCTCACCCCTCTTTCAAGAAGTCATCAGCTTCCAGTCAACAGCAGAAGCGATGGACTGAAGAGCTGTCTCACTTGCCTGCTCAGCACCAGACCACAGATTCAGATCCTCACGGATGAGGGATGGTATTTGCAGACAGGCTCTTCAGCCTCCCACCTTCTCACTCCTCGAGAATTCACCTGGAGATGGGCACAAGGGATCTGTACCACTTCAGAGCAGCACCATAACGTTTGAAGGAGTTCAGACTTTAGTCTCTGAGCATTTCAGTGAACAAAGAGCCCTGGTATTTGTCATTTCACCTCCCAAGAACGAAGGCTTCAGCTTTACCTATTTATTTTCGCACCCTTCACCAAAAGCTGACACTCTCCTGCTTAACCAGGAAAGGCAGAAAGCGAGGATGAAATTAAAATGTTCTCAACTCTTTCCTTGCTACTGGTTCGGACTTCTTTAGAAGAAACCCTGAGTGTTGAAGTCTCAGCCTTGACCTCCTTCTTTTGCACCTGAGTAGGGGATGGGGTCAGCAACACCCTACAGCAAAACTGTTTCTGGCCGACTTTGAAATGTTTCTTATCTTGTCACTTGTTTACTCTCTCCTCTCCCGAGCAGGCAGCTCCACCTTGGGTCAGCCAAAGCCAGTACTGCCAGGTAAGGAGCTGGCAATGCTTTTGGCAAGCAAAAGGACAGAGGGTGCCTGTACCTGTGGTGGGGAACGTGAGGGGATGGTGAGATCCTGCAAGGGGAGGATGCCAAGTGAAGCCTGGCCAAGGCACAGACCTAGGCCAAGGGGGACTGTTATTCTGGCTGGGAGCTGGGGCAAAGCACTGTGTGAGGAGCTGCTGTAACTACAGGGTGATCTGGAGGGTCCAGCCCTACCGCCCCATCCCTGGGCACAGGCTCTGCTCCAGATCCCCAGCCCCAGTCCTGCTGCTCACACAGCATCACTGCAGGGATTTGCTGCCTGCAAATGAATCCAACATTTAGGCTGCCCAGTCTCATCTGTGGAGCAACCATAATACTCTGTAAGCTCCCTCAAATTTCTAAATACGTAAAGCTATCGCAATCTCCTTGTTATTTTACATTAGACATCCCATTAACTATTTTCTTACTTTGATGCAATCAGCGTTTTACATTATTTGGAGATTAATTCTGGACAATGAGGCCACGTGGTCTGTCCTTCCTACCAGCAGACCAGCCTAGAAGAGAGCAGCTGGGTCGGCAAGGCAGGGCAGCCCCCATTCTGCGCTCTGGGGGGGTGTCCCACAGCACAGTGCACTTACTTGTGCCCTTTGAACATTGTCACATCTTCTCCAGACCCTTTTTCAGTTTATCAGGATTTCTGAACACCAGTCTGCTCCTCCAAATGTATGCCCAGGACCCTCAGTGCTTCCCGCTGCCTGCACATGTTCTTCAGTGTTACCTACTAATGGTTTGGGGGTTATTTAATCCAATCCTTCAGCTACTGCACCATGAAGTTCATCATGTCCAGGCCCAATTGGGAGGCTTCTCAGCTGGCTAATTACCCTGTCACTAGTTCTTTCCTTACTTCAGGCTGAGATTTTGCTATTTTTCTTAGTGCTATATGCATTAATCATGCACTTGCCAGTGACCATTTCAGAGAAGACTGATACATGTGCTGTCCCAAGAAACTTGATAAATCACTTACTTTCTAAAACTAGTCAGGGCTCCCATTTGTGGAGATGAAGTAAATGCCCAGACCTCCCAACTGAGCCCTTCCACTGCTTCTGGTGATCAGATTGAACCAGACTCCTTTCAGGGCCACAGACTGACATTTCAGTCTGATCCTGACACAGAACCCACCTCTGCCCAGCCAGGTGGACATAGTGTCCATGGTCCTCCCAGCACCTCCTGACCAAGGGAAGGTCATGGCACCCAACCTGGAGGCTCACCCCATCAACACTACTCACCACATGAGCATGATCGCTTGCTCGTTGTCATGGGTTACAGCACAAAAACATTCAGATGCTCCAGCAATTGCAAACCATACTCTGAGCCAGCTGAAAACTGGAGATGACCGTAAAAAGAACTGGATGCAGCAAGCTGGATCCTCCACTGATGGAAACCACCACGGCCCTGTCTAAATCGAGGGCACCCTGGCAATTAGCACTAAATGAGGATCTCTAATTGACTCAGTGATCTGCTACAAACTGACTCAAGCAGAAAGGCTGTCACAACGCCCCTCTGAAACCGAATGCTGAGGGCTAGGAGCAGTGGAACTGAACCTCTGGCTTCCCAGCACAGCCCAGACAGAGTGCATGCTTCTTGTTCCCCGCATCTCAGCTTCTGAATTTCACAGGGAGAAGTTCAAGAGATTTTTGTCTCCTCTCCCATTACCTATATAGTGCCATCCTTCCAGCTTGCTCCCATTTTTTCCAAAAGAGCACCCCTGATGGAGGAGCTCAGTGCTGTTCAGGGGATTCAGCTGGAAAATAAGAGCCGTAGGGTCCAAATCCTTAGGAAATCCATTCAGAAGCTTTGCTGTGAGCACCCAGTAGCACCAGCAGAATGAGGACCAATGACTATGCACCAACGTGCAGCAGAGCTGGCTCATGGTGGGCTGTGGGCTGCCCTCTCCTCTGGAGCTCCACTTAGGGATTCCAGTTTTGCTTTTCGATTTTTGTTCTTACTGGTTTCTGCACAAAAAAGATGCTTAAAGTCCCTGTGGTTTTACTGCTGGTGAACTGCACTTATTCCCTGATGAACTACATGGAGCTGGAGGAGCAATCCCGCTGGCTGGCAGGAGAGATGACAGTGCTGGCGTGAGCGTGTTCACCTCACACTGCGCAGCCTGGCTGCTGGTGTGCACATCGCTTTCCTGCCTGGCACCGAAACGTAAACTGAGTGCCACCTATGTGCACTATCAAAAGGTCTTACAGAGGCTACACACACGTTTTTATGTACAGACATGTACTGACCTACATGCACACATATGTACAGACATCCCCCCACACATACACAATACTACGCATATTTATTTGTCTGAAGGAGGAGAGCCTCATGAGAAGAGGAGAATCAGTGCAGTTGGGTTTACACTATGATTACTGGGGAAAAGTGAACAAGCATCACACACAGATGAAGCAAAGTACACAGCAGGTTCCTCTGCAGTTACATGGTTTGCTTTACGGTGACAGGCAGGCTTAGAGCCTAATCTCCTGCATAAAAATCATATCAATCAATGTCAGCATAATAGTCATACATCAGAAAGACAACACTGGCTTTAAATAGGTATCAGCACTTGCAGAAGACAAGGCGCTTCCAGAACTCCATCTCCGAAGAGCCTTTTATCTCTCTCAGAAACTGAAAGCCCCTAAATATAGGACTACTATTAAAAATTCATGAGCTTCAGCAGCTATTTATCAAAGTCATGGAAACAGGATATTTCCATGATGGTGAATGGCTTGACATTCATTCCTAATAAGCAAATGCGCACTCTATTACCATTTTAGAACAGAACATTGCTACTGATACCCAAGGAACGTTGCATTATCACTTAGAGTTAGCATTAGGCTCTGCTACAATACACACATTATTTCTGCCATCTGGATGCCTCATGCTTATTAGCTCACAAATGATGATGGTGATGCCAGCTTTGCGGAGCACGTCCATGCAAGGATGCTAAGAAGGTCCAGGTACTGCTCCCTGGAGACGGGGTGGTGCTTTGATGCTCCTCTTCACTACCGCTGTCCCAGACCACACTTAGGACAGATACACCTTCCTCCAACTGACCGACCACTGGGCAGAGCAAAGCCATGCTGCAGGACAGCAAAGACTGCTGCAGAGTTCCAGCTTCTCCTTGGCAGAAGCCACTGTGAACATGCAGCATCACCCTGCTAATTGCACAGTGACAGATCAGCAGGTAATGATGCATCACCAGCGCTGCTACAGCCCCATGGCCTTCATTAGCAAAGGCAGCTCCTTTTACCCCCCACTTGCAGCGTCCTATTGCAATGACTTAAGTGTTTAATCAGAATGAAGTCTCACTTTCACATAGGAGAGGTGAAAGAACTGTTCCTCTTCGTGATGTTTTAAATTTTTAACATCTTTTATACACAGAAACTTTTGTATACCTTCTACACTGACATTGAAGAAGCATTCTGCTGGGATGGCAGAGAGAAGCAGCAGAAAGGAAGAAGTAATCCCTTCACTTCCCTCATGCATCAAGACAAAACTGGACACAAAGGTTGGATGGTTTGATTTCAGTGGATCCCTGATAGTTTTTTATTCCCAAAGGGATTCTGAAGGTAACCTAACCCCAGCTGACACCCTGCAAGTGTACATGTGCTTGTATCTGTCACTAAGCCTTTGGGACAAAAGTCAGGAAGCTTTGACTAAAATGATGTAGGGTTACATCCCCTGGGTCCCATCTGGCCTTAAAGTTGTGGAAATCTGTGTAATTCAGGAAAACTCATGATTGCCCTACTGTAGCAAAAGAAGAAATTGTGAGGGGAAGAATGGTTTGGCACCAGCTGCTATTCTAAAGCCACCGTCCTGAGAAGGCATTACTATATCAAGACTGGTCCCACCAGTCCAACGCCTGCTCAAGCAGTGTCTCACAAGCAGGCTGCCCAGGGCTGGGTCTAGCGAGGGTCTGGATCTCTGCAAGGACTGAGACTCCACAGCTGCCCTGGAAAACACCAGCGGAGGCATTTTGCTGGAGCTGGACATCACGTCGGTAGAACAGGCTTCAGCCTCCCAAAGCCCATCCCAGCAAACTGGGAAAAGCCAACCACGATTTCCTGCAGGTTTCCAAGTTTGAAAAAGGAACAGAGGAAAACTCCTTTCATGCTCATAATCATTCCCTCAGCATCAGCTTCCCTTTCCTTTAATGTTTACATCCTTTGCAGCTCACATCTTTAATATCAATCCAAACCAACATTGTTGTAACATTACTAAGAAGCTTTATGTTCTGCAGCTATGGCTGTCATTGACAGACATTATTTAAAATGTTTTATCTTTTCCCCTTCTATGTATTTTGAAGCATCCAAGAAAAACCTTTTCAGAACTGGTGACAGCAAAGGCATAATCTTATTCACAGAAGTATTTTATTTGGGGCATTATTCCCCCAGGCATCTACTTCCTTCCAGACAAGATATAGCCACAGGGCAGAATCTCAGCTGGTATAAATGAGTCCCTTGGCACAGATGTAAGGAGGCTGTGCAGAAGAGCCCTGGCCCAATAACTCTGTGCCCCCTCCCATGTAATTCAAATTTCATTTCCAGCAATGAAACCCTACTTGAGATTGTGAAACTGGAGACAGGGATTTGAAAAGTTCCTCCATCACCTACCCTGCAAGCCCCACGTCTAAGAAAGGCTGCACATCTTAGCAGGGAAAGACCTCCACTGTGATTCACAGTCAGCAAGAGGAGGAGGGAAAGAAAGACCCCCCTGCAGAAAGACACCCCCAAAAGAAAGAAAGAAAGACAGAAAAAAGAAACAAAGAAAGACACCCACAGATCCAGCTCTGGGGCAGCAGCACAAGAGGGATGTGGAGCTGTTGGAGCGAGAGCAGAGGAGGCCATGGAGATGCTGCGAGGGCTGGAGCAGCTCTGCTCTGGAGCCAGGCTGAGAGAGCTGGGCTGGGGCAGCCTGGAGAAGAGAAGGCTCCTGAAGGGACATTCTGTGTGCTGTGAGGCCTTCAGGCCTTTAATGCCCAAGAGTGGCAGTGGTGCACACACCATGTGCTTCCTCCTTCCTTAGACAAAATAAAAAAGGAAAGGAAAGGAAAAAAGAGGAAGCTACAAGGGCAGCTATAATTACATGTAAATCCCCACATGGGCAGGACTCTGCTTTACATGTGGCTAGAGAAAGGACCATCTGTTTTACAAAGCTACTAGGCTCCTTTTTCTTTTTTTAATTTATTTTATCCCAATTATATTCTTTTCCTCCCCCTCCTCCCTAAATGGAAGCTTTGCTGTGGTAAACTCAGGAGTCTTAAAATAAGATTATCTTTACAAATAAGAGTGTCTTTAAAGTGGGATTATACCTTACAACAGCCAACTAGGCTTCCAATCAGTTTCAGAGGATATGCTTACAGCTTCATTACTCTGCAAGAGGCCATGTTCATGGTGCAGCAAATGAGAACTACGGCAGATGAGTTCAAAGAACTCATCTGTCTCCTCCAGGTTCCCTTTCCCTGAGCACAGAGAAAGGCAGCACCAGTGCTTGGTCCACCACGGCTCTATCAGCACCAGTGACATGGGCCCATCACAGTTATCCCCAGCACTTCCCGAGGGAGAGGGAGCAGCTGTCTGGAGCGAGGGGGAGCTGCTCAGAGGTGCCATTAGAGGAAGAAGGGTGCTCTTGGTTTTAGGGTTAGCACCACCTGAGGAAGGAAAAGCCAGCTGGTAGGAAGGGACCTTGGCACAATGCAGCAATCTGTAAAGGGGCTTCCAACTGATCTCAACTTGTGCAACCCTCCTTGCTCTGTGTTCTACAGCAGAATCCTCTGTCACCAAAAGGTCCACTTGTGAGGGTGGTGCTGGCATTACTTACAGCTACAGCTCGGGATACAACAGCATCAGAGATGTTTTCCTGCCAAAGCCTCATTTAATACCTTCCACTTTAACATGAAACATCACACCTCATCGCCTTGTCCTTTCTCCTGCCTGCCTTCCCAGCCCCAAGGAAAGCTTTAGTTTGAAGGGCTGCAGCCCTGAAGAAACAAGACATGAAATACACATTTCGTACAGACCCTGCCTGCTGCTGGGCAGGGCTGAGCTGGTGGAGGGATGCATGAACCGACAAGAGCTCGCATCCTGAATGGAGCCTTGAGACCTTCTTGACTCATGGTAAAAATGCAGATGTTTAAACAGCAAGAATTTCATATTGCAAATTCACTGAGCCCCACGAGTGCAACTCCATTTCTTCATAATGTATGCACATGCTGTAGTAAGGAATGGACTAGGGCTTCTGAAACCATTAATACAGTAAAAATCCACTTGCATAACATGTGGCTTTTCGTTTCAATGGCTATACAGAAATAAAACACATTTTAAGCAAAGCAAAGAAGGATGCTAAGCATCTCCCTCCCTTTTATCGGGCTGTATCACTAAGGGTGCTGAGCGAGAGGCCTTGAAGCATGCTGGTTTGCAAGGGCTCAGGGAGGATAAATGGCTGAGGCAGCCCAAAGTGGGACATAACAGAGTGCCCAGAGAAGTGGTGGCTGCCCCATCCCTGGCAGTGTTCAAGGCCAGGTTGGACACAGGGGCTTGGAGCAAGCTGCTCTAGTGGAAGGCCTGTGGCAGGGGTTGGAACTGGATGAGCTTTAGGGTCCCTTCCAACCCAAACCAGTCTTTGGGTTGGATCAACCAGGGATTCTGTGATGATTCTATGAGGACAGGCCTTAGATGCCAGTGGGTATTTAAAGGTAATACACTGTAAATGGCTGCAGCAAACAAACCAGACTCTGAGTTGTTCCTGGTGATTCAGCATGTGAGAAAGAGGTTTTCCTCAGCCCCAAATGATACTGGTACCAAAGAGGTGACTGCACAGGCTGATTTCCTCCCCTGACCCATATGCCTCCACGTGACACTCAGGGAAAAAGTGCTAGGCACTTCCAGAATGCTTCAGGGAGGTTTAGCTAGAAGGGAATGGATTTCAGTGGCAATCACACAGCTAAATACCACGTACCCCTTGGTGGCATAACCTTTGCGTAACTGCTACACTTTGCTGTGAATAATCTGCAAACAGCCTTACAAAGGGCCTCCCACCCTCTCCTGCACAAACATTCCCATTTCACCCTAAGACACACCATCTACCCCAAGGCAGTCTCTGACGGTGCGTTTCCAGGTGTCCTTCCGACCCAAACTATTCTATGATTCTATTCTAGCAGCGCAGGAGCCCAAGCACAGCATCTGCTTCTGCTGGGCTGCCAGTCAAAGCCAAGGCAGGGAGCTGGAGGAGATTAGGAGCCTGCCCGTCACTGTGTGTGCCTCACCAGTGATCACCTCCCCTCCGGGAACAGGGTAGGCAAGGCAGCCTTCCCTGCGGCTGCCATTCAGGCAGGGAGGACTTTGGGAGATGTGCAAGTCCTGCTGGCAGTGGAACTCCAGGTGTCAGTAAAGGACAGAAGGCACAACACAACACTAAACACTGCCAAGGCTCACGGGGCAAGGTGCTGAGCGCTCAGCTGTCACCGACATCTCCAGGAAATGGGCACGAAACAGTGAGGAAAAGCGTGATGGTCTGGGAAAAGGGGATCACTCACAGCCAGGCAAGGCGCTCCTGTGCACGCCAACAACTGGTTTATGGCAGGAGCCTCCAAAATGCCTGGTTGGCTTCAAAGGAAAAGCATTACTGAAACGCAAGAGAGTTTCTCAGGAGCTTGGAGCAGATTCCTGTCACTGACCTGCTGGTGGCCAGGAGCCAGCCTCGCTTCGCTCACCAGCCAGCACACCCCAGAAGCAACGCCTGCAGGGGCGGCCAGCGAGGCTGGGCCAGCACAGGGTGCCCACAGGAGGTGCTCAGTCCTGGGACCAGCTCTGCTCTTGCCAGAGTCCACAGTGAGACTGGAATTGGCTTCAGCAACACAGCCCTGAACACCTCCCGTGGGCACACACAGCAGCACTGCCATACCCCTCTAGGCACAAGTAGCTTAGATGACTCACAGCAGTAAGCTTTGCAATCCTATGCACAGCTTCAGATCCAAGGCTCTTCCTTGAGCCTCACCCTGAGGTGACAGGGTGCCCCTTTCTCCCCTGCCAAAGAAAGCAGTGGACAAAATACACCAAGCACAGCTGTGTTACCAAAGATGAGAATGGAGCAGCAACCAAACAGGCCCCAGCTCAGACAGATCTGTTGGTGAAGGAAGGAACACATCATCTACAACATCTGACACACAGCGCTGCTGTCAGCATCCTGAAGCTAAACCAGATTTCCCAAAGCACAACAGGGTGGCAACAGAGTTCAGTGTCGTGCAGGTGAGGCACGGGGATGCTTAAGAGGAACCGAGAAGATGCCATCACACTGCCTGGCAGAGCCTCGTGCCGTGCCTCAGAAACATGGCTTAAGAAGGCAGTGAGCTAACGAACACGCTGTGTCCAGCCAGCCACTGGGCGCGCAGGGAGCAGCGGAGATGCAAGCAGGAGAGGAGGCAGTGAATGACGAGTGGCAGCTCTTCCCTGCTGTAAAGAGAGCGAGGTGCCTGCGCAAAGTCAGGCTGGGCTGGAATTAGTGCGCGCATGAGCATCTTCCAATGCCTCCTCCTGCAAGCTCTGAGCCATTTCTAATTCTGTCAGATCCCTGCAGGTTGAAAGTTAAGGCATCTCTTTCCCTTACAGCTAACAGCACAAAACCTGGACACACAAGACATTTAAAATGCAACCTGGTTATCATTTCACATCAGTCAGAAGGAAACAAACATTACAGGGTAATAGGGCTGAGAACAGAGTTGATGAGAAGGGCTCTAGCAAACTAATCCTATTGCTCTGCATGAACTAGAGCATGGTTCACTCCTGTGTTTCTGCAGACAGGAGTCTGCATCTGGGAGGGGGGATCTGTTCAACTGAAGTCTGTGTAATCTCAGTGCTGAGATAGGCTGGGAGGGGAAGCCCGGTTTCTGTACACCATAATGAGAACCCCAGACTGGGTTGGGTTGAAGGGACCTTTAAAGCTCCTCCAGCTCCAACCCCTGCCACAGGCAGGGACCCCTTCCACTGGAGCAGCTTGCTCCAAGCCCCTGTGTCCAACCTGGCCTTGAACACTGCCAGGGATGGGGCAGCCACAGCTTCTCTGGGCACCCTGTACCAGCGCCTCAGCACCCTCACAGGGAAGAGCTTCTGCCTAAGAGCTCATCTCAGTCTCCCCTCTGGCAGGTTCAAGCCATTCCCCTTGGACTGTCCCTACAGGCCCTTGTCCCAAGCCCCTCTCCAGGTTCCTTGCTGGCCCCCTTAGGTACTGGAAGTCTGTTGTACAGTGTCCCTGCTGTGCTCTGGGCATCACAAGCCTCATCCTTCCTGAACCTGGGCAGGAAATGAAATTTAAACCATATCACCTTCCCCTGGCTCCCACCTCCCCTGTGCTGCAGCCCCAGAGGCACTGCAGGTGTTCATGGTGTATGGGACCGCTGCAGAATCACCCGTGACCTGTCCCCCCTCCTAAGGGCTGCCTCTGGCAAGTCCATGTGGTGAGAAATTCTCCTCATCCCAAATAAACTGAAAACTGCATTTGCAATGAAAAGCGCTGATTAAAATTGGCATCTCTGTGTCTCCTGCTGCCAGCAGCCACACTGCTTCAAGGAGGGATTCTTTATGGCAAACACAATATGGAAACCTCAGCGAGGAGACCGTGAACTGGATTTGTGCTGCTATAATCCAGGACGAATGCAGAACTACCTACAGAAGGGACTGTTAAATAACTAATTATTGCAGTGAGCTAGGGACAAAATCTGCAGGGAAGCTTTACTCTGGTGACCCAAGACCACGTTTTTCAATGCACATGGAAGCTCTCACACCTTCTCTCTGGATTCCTCCAGGAAGAGCTTCTGGAGAAAAAAAACCAAACAGCACAACATCAGGAATTCCATCTTCAGAGCAGGAATACCCTTACCAGCGCACAAACATCAACAACAACCCTAAATCACGCTTAATGTACCCTACTAGAAGCTATACACGTGCTGTCTATTTTAACACCAAATGTTTGCTGTTTGTCCACAATTTCCACGGGATGCGTGCCCAACCAATGTCTACTAATCAGCTGCAGTAAAAGAGTTTCTTATGGCCTGGTCAGGAAGTAAAATATTGAAAAGCTATTGTCAGTCACTAATACCAGAGATTTACAGTGCTCCCGCTCCGGACTCTGCCAGGAAGATCAGCAATATTTCCAAGGCAGGACTCAACAAAGCAAAATATCACCAAAGAGCAGCTGAATATTAACAAGACCGAAAGTCACAGGTCTTCACCCAGGAAATCCTGCCGGCTGTTCTGCGGAACAAGATAAATATGGCCAGATACAGTATCTGCCTTATGGATCTGCATTTGCAGTTATCAGCAGCAAACAGGAGAGGAAAGCAGTCCTTGACAGAGGAGCTGCCAGCTCTGTGGTCCTGCCCTGCCTCTGCCTGTCCCCAGCCATACCTGGATAGACCCCCCCATCCCTTCCTGAAGGAGGAACAGCGCCTGAGCAGGAAAAGACGAGCATTCCTTGGTCCCAAACCGCAACATCTTCTTTCAGCACACAGCATCGGCACTTCATCTCCTGATCTCCCAATCCTGGGCACCCTTCAGGTCACACCTTTCAGGTGCCATGTGTCACCAGTCACCCACCAGCCTGGGCAGCAAGGTCAGTGACTGGCTGGCACTATACGGAACACTTTACTGCACCTGAAGAAAGGCCTATGACTCGGCTAAGGCCAAGTGTGGGCCATTAACTGCACCCAGAAGAACAGATGTTGTTATTGAAGAAGAAGAAAGTTCAAAATCACAGAACCTCAGACTGGTTTGGGTTGGAGGGACCTTAAAGCTCATCCAGTCCCAACCCCTGCCACGGGCAGGGACACCTTCCGCTAGAGCAGAAACGTGCTTGGCAGTAAGAAACCCAATTTCTTTAGATCCAGCAACTCCATCCTTAGTGTAGGAAACCGTACTGGGCCACAGGAGCAAGGGCTGAGCCCTGCCTTCATCCTTGACTTTCAGTATATTGAGTATGCCCTCAGTAACGATGTTACTGTGATGGCGGGACAACAGAAAAGGACAAAAGGACCATCACTGATACTTCCTGGAAAGGAGCATTGACTGCTGTACATAACTTGCCCCCATCACAGAGCCGGAGGATGAATTTAAGCATGGGAAGAAAAGTCACATAAATAACACAACAGAACAGAAACCCACCGTGTACCAGCAGCGAGCAGAGTGAACGGCACGTCTCTACTGGACGTACAGCAGAGCAAGGAGACCTGGGCTCACACAACTGCATCAGACCTGGGGGCGTCTGAGCGAAGGAAGCCCTGAGAGGAGCATCCCTGGAGCTGCAGCGTTACCCAGGATCAGTGCCCCTCCACATTCTTCCACAAAACAAACCTATTCCCAAATGACTGATGTGCCGTGCACTGGGGCACGCAGCAATCCCAGCCAGGACATGAGATCAGAACTGCCCGAGAAGGTACAAAGTGTTTGGATCACAAATACTAATTTCTTCTGCTTCTAAGGCTCCTTTCCACTGAGATTTCCCTAAAGGATTGCAAAGGATTGGCTAATCCCCACAGCACCCCCATGAAACGGGCATCATCATTCTCACTTTACTGAGTAGTACAGCGAGGAGCAGAGAGGTCAAGTAACTCACCAGATACCAGAGCAGCAGGAACAGCGGGTTTGGAAATACAGTTTCCAGACTTCCCGTTCCCTTGGGTTTACCACGACATCTACACAAACACTCCTCTCTCAGCCTGCAGTTCCCAATTAACATTTGCTAATTAACCATTAGTCACCTGAGGGAAGACTAAACAAATACCCTGTTATGCCTGCTGAGCTGCTATGAGGAGCCCACAAACACTGGCTCCCAGCAGCACGCAGGGGCAGCAAATCACAGAATCCCAGATTGGTTTGGGCTGGAGGGGACCTTAAAGGTTATCCAGTTCCAACCCCTGCCATGGGCAGGGACAAAAATACCTTGTCATGTTTGACCGGGCTCAGCGTCACACCAGAAACCACCCCATGCCTCCCAAACCCCAGTAAAACCCCTCAAAACCTCAAACCACACTGCCGCCATGGAAAATGAAATTATTTTGTTAAACGCCTCCCTCCCCACTCTGAGAGCCTTGAATTTATTCAGTGCTCTGCCTCTGAATTCTCTCCTGTCATTTGTCTTGGCCAGAGCTGACCGAAACCAAAGCACGTTTTACCTCTGGCTGCAGGGGGGTTTGGAGCAGGCCCCACACAGGCTGTGGATGCTGCTCTCTGCTCCTCAGAGCTGAGCAGCTCACACCAGCCCATCCGGGCTGCCCTCCATCTCCTCCTCTGCTCCCACAGTCACCCAGGCCGTCTGGCGCACCAGGCACCCCAGGAACCCTCATGAGACCTGGAGTCCATGGAGGGGCTCGGGGCAAAGGAGACCTGAAGTCCCACAGGGCTGGGGAGCAGCTCCCAGCGAACAGGGAGCATTCAATATGCCTGAAGTCCCCAACACGCATCATGCAGCCACCCATGACCAGGATACCATTCCCAGTATTCCCTCCCTGGCAGAGGTCACCACCAGTGTCCTGACACCACAGTGTCTGCTCAGCACACAACCTGCTTTTGAAAAGATCTAGCAAAAAAGTAATTCATGATTCTGCTGGAGAGCACAAAGAGGGCACCAAGCAGCTGGGAATGGGCCCTCCCTCGGGCCAGGCACAGCAATGAGGATGTTGGGGGAGTGGTAAAACAAGGCTGGTCTCCAGGGTGACTGCACAAGCTGGGAACATCACTGCTCCAGAGCTCTGTACGGGTCTGGCATGACCTGGGACAAGGAATCCAAGTCACACAGTTGAAGGAAGGAGGACACATCCCCATTCCAGTCCCACGTTACTTCGATGGAAATCCAGGACCAGTACCTTGGCTTGCTGTCAATACAGTAATTTAGTGTCAAGACTAAGAGCAAAGTTTGGCCCCCTCTAAATGCTGACAGTCACGTCCAGCTGAACGTGTTAACTGCACTGAAAAAAGCTCCCTGCCATGTTTTAAACAAACCAGAGCAGGAACATATCCTGGTGCAAGGAGCTCATCCTGGCGGGTCTCTTGGGCATGCTGGAGCGAAGGCAAGCTGCAGCACCAGCACAGATGTGAACAGAAACCGCACCGAATTAAAGGCCAGCCCACTCTAGAGTGAAGAATGCACGTGTTTCAAACACTACTGACTCCACAGTGTCTGTAACTCCAGCCTCCTCACAAGGTCTTCCTCTTTGAAGGTGCTCTACAGTTCCACCAAAGGAGCTGTCAACACCGAGACAGCCGTGGCTGCTTTAGTCACATTCTAACCCCATTCGCCTTCAGAGATAAAACCCAACACTGCCAAGCATGGCACAAAGCACAGGCCCTTCCCTCCGAATGTCTATCTCTCCACCTTCCACGTCAGTTGCCACCAGGCGACTCCCCCACTGCTTGTGCAGGGTAGCATGTTTTCTCTTGTCCCTTATCATGCCAGACCTGCTTCTCCTGGCCCACTGTGCAGGTTGCTTTGGTGGCTGCGATGGAGCAAGGCCAACTTGCACCAGCACGGATCACACGCCAGCGTTCTTTCCAAAGTACATCACGACACTGCGTCCCAGGCCATGAAAACACTGTTTTCCCATAGCAAGCCTGGACTGATCAGGAAAGCAGAATATTCTTGTAGCAGCCACAGGGAAAGCATTAATCTGTAAAGCAGAAACCCTCTGTGAGATGCATGGGGAAAGTATTACTGCCCTAATGAATTTTCCTATTAGTTTCCTGAAAGGCTTCCTGACTCATGACTGGGTCAGCCCAGCACAGCCGCGGCTCTGCCTGCGCTGGATGAGACCTCCTGGCACCCCACCACAGCTGCTGGCTTTCCACCCTACAGCTCCAGTGGCCAAGCTTTCCTTTCTGAACTGCTCTATATATGCACTTGGAGCTTTCTAATATGTGGACAGGATCCCCAGGGAGGGTTTGTGGTTGTTTGGGAACATTTCCTAAGGTGCTTTTGAAATCTCTTTTAACTCTGAGATTTTTCCCTCTTCTCCATCATTCCTTCTGCTGCTGCCAAGCTGAAACACAATGAGTTCATTTAAACTGGGACTGGAAACACTTTCAAGGGATCCATGAAGTTTTAGCCATTCCTGCATCAGGGACCTTGGTGAGCAGAGCTCTGGCTGAGGCTTCTCTAACAACAGATCTATTTGACACAGGAGAAAAACCCAACCAAACTCCCTGACATCGAGATTTGCCTTTAAGCAACACTTCACTGCTTGTCAAGCTGTCTAACGAGGTGATACACACACTGACATTCTACGAGCTCCCTGACACCAGGCCATGGAGGAAATCCCCAAACCCTTTGCAAAGATTCTGTCACTCAAAGCAAAAAAGCAACAGCTCTTAAAAACAAGAAAAACACCAGGAATACAAAAGCACTCCTAGATCCTGTCTCTGCTACTTTCCTACCCAATGTGCAATAGCTCTATATCACAGTGTCATGCCTGTGCTCACCGGCCACGGGACCGCATACACTGCGGTGCCAATCTGCCTTCTTTCAGCTCCCAGCCATTACAGCTGTTTGCTAACAGCCCTCGACTCTCTCGGCACTGGCCACATCTGCTCACTTAAGGCTTTGCATTTTGAAGGGTAGACCTTCGTGTCTTCAGAACAGGCCATGGTCCACAAGGACAGAAAACCAGCATGGTCACCATGACCATTCCTCAGGAAAGGATCCCAAGGCTTCACCCACTGTGCTGGGCCCTGCACAGACAGCAAGATCAACTTGTATTTTCTTAGCGAACAAAACAGTTGTGCAAAAGGGTTCTTCTCCCAGTTTTCCCCAGCGGGATGGTGGCAGAGCTGGGATGATAAGCCATAAAATCCATGCTCTGCTCACCGATTTCAGCTATAGCTAATGTGCCCTATGTGACACACAAAGCCACCCAAGCTCCCTGCTAGCCAGCATTTTATAGTTTGTTAACACTGATTATGCTGTTGTTTAACTTCAGTAGACTGTGGAGACCAAAAAGTTTGAATTCATTTAAAGAGCAGATTAGGCTAATTCGTGAAAGACAGATCCTGTCAGCGCCTATTAAACACCACAGCGTGGATGCAGCCACTGAAGGGCTATTGGTTGTGCAGGAGCTGGGACAGCAGGCAAAGTAAATCTTTGGTCTGGCCCACTGCAGAAGTTTTCTAAATCTCCTAAATATACTACTGATGAACATGGCACAGACTTCATAGTCAACTCCATTGCTGCGACTCATGTCCTAATCCTGAAAGAAAAGGAGACGTCTGTGCTCATGAGGCAGTAGGACAGGTCAGGAGAACACCATGCAGTGGGAAGAGCTGGAGACCTGTGGCTTTACAGCCTGAGGTGCTTAACCTGCAGCTCTTGCTCCCTGGGGCAGCAACCAAAAAGGCTGGATTCTGCACACACCTTTTAAGATGGCACCCAGAGATGGCAATGGTCAACAGCCCTTGGTTTCAGCACAAGGCACTCCTCAAACACGCCTGCCCTTCCCAGAGATGGCAGCCAGACCAAAGATCCTATTTCCAACACCAGTCACAGAGTTTATGTTTCACCTCCATCTTTGGCAGTTGTTTTCAGCTTTTATTGTTTACCCTCAGATTTACTCCAAACCCAATACAACATGCTCAACAGAAATACGTCAGGAGAACACAGTGCATGAACTATCGGCACTGGAAGTTTAATGGCAAGATACTGATCAGATAATGATTTACAAGCTGTTATTCCACACCTGGGTGAGCACATTGGCCCTGAACTGCAAGCAACAGGAATGTTTTTTCTTGGAGGTGAAGCACAAGCAGTCGATGAAGTGACCAGCCTACACATTTGCACTCATCTTTGTTGCCTCACGGTACTTCACTAAACAGAAGAGAAACATGTTCCCACCCGAGTACCAAGATCCCACCGCTCTCTCTGGCTGCCCCAGCAATGCCATGCAGCTCAGATACAAAACATGACAGAAGATCCATGAGGTCTTTGAGACTCCTCAGCTTTTGAGGGAAGGACTCTTAAAGACATGCGTCCGTGCAGGCTGTTACACACCGGTGCTCTAGTCTCCACGCACCTACACAAACACCATCCCTTAATACTGCATGAGGCCAGTCCTGCAGATGCTTCCTGCACATCGATGGGTTTGAGCTGGCACCTCACTGCTCCCAGTTTAGGACTGGTCTGGTTCCCTCGCAAATCTTTCTGGGATGTTCTCCCAGAATGCTCATCTCATGGCTAGAAATTCCTGCTTTCCAGACTGTATTTATTCATTGCCAATCTATATTCAGTGGTCCTTGTACCACCACTGTCCGCTACTTTAGGTTGTAAATATAATAATATATATAATATATATTTAATACCCATGTATTTAAAAATAGCCCTTGTTTTGCTCAACTGAACCAAACCAGACCCAGCTGTTGTTTTCTTGTTTTGAGCCTTCACAATCCCCTGAGGATCCCAGCATTTTCCCATTTACCTGCTCCAGTCTGTTGCTCTTTGTGAGTGCGATGACAGCACCGCGGAGAGCACTCTTAACGAGGCCTCACAGGAGCCGTGGGCTGGAGCACTTTCTGATCTCTGCTGGAAATGCTTCATGTGACACAGCTCCAGAGCCTGCCCCCTCCACGCAGAAGCTGCGCTTTGAATCTCACCTAGAGCGAAGGCTGTTGTGCCTGTTCTTACAACAGCCCAGCCCTCCGAGCCTGTGACACCTCCCAGCGCGCGCATTCCGACTTCTGAGCAAGAGCCCCTCCAAAACGCGGGAGAAAAGAGCGCTGCCGAGACTCAACGGCTGATGAACTCCTTCAGGAAAGAGCTCCCAGGCCGCCTGCTTCTGCAGGAGGCTGAACCACCAGGGCCACGCGGCTGGGCAGCGCAGAGCCTGCCAGCAGGATTCACCCGCTCCTTTCCTGCTTTACCCCACAGCTCAGAAATGGCATAAACACACGCTGAGTGCACCCGCCCCCGGTGACAGCAGGCAGCCGGCCTGGCCGGGACACGCTCCCTCACCCACTCCCCTCACCATGGGCACTGCGGTGGGCACAGCCCCAGCCTCAGCTCAGGAAGAGCAAGGCAGAAGCACCCGGTGCATTCCGAGGAGCCGCCTGCCAGCCCTCACCCTGCTTTCTGGACAACAGATGGGACACCAGCCCTGCTGTCCCGCTGGAGCCGCTCCGACCGCACATGTGGCCGGTGCCCACGGATGAATGCCAGCTCCGAGGTCATGGCACCGGGACCTACCCATGGCTGCTCAACTGTGATTCCTCTGCCTTTGCCCTCTCCTCCTTTCCCCCTCCTGTAAAAAGCCACCTCCTTCATAAGCCCTTAAGACCTCAAGCTACATTTTATCCAATGGCATTCATTTCCTGGTGACCCTGCTCTCCATTCAGTGGAAAGAGGACGGAGAAGCTGAATTGCCCTACGGAACCACCCGCAGCTTGGTGACATGGACACTGACCCAAAAGCCAACACTGAGCATTGGGCATTTGCTCCTATTTGGCTATCTAACACATTCAGCTTCCATGTAAAATGAAGACCGATGTCTGCGTGCCAGAAGAACTAGCTCAGACCATGTCTCAAAGTCAAGTGCTCTTCTCTCTGCTCCATCACTAACAAAATTGAGAGGATTGGGATTTCACCAGAGTCCAGACAGCATTACTGAGGATGTCCAGGCTCCAGTAAAATCCATCTGGCTCTTTCCCAAGTTACTCCTCCTCACGTTCCTGTCAGGAGTGAAAAACTGTTGCTGACGTCAGTAAAGACAAGCAGACAGAGTACCTGAATAAGAGAGATCAGATAAAAGCTTTAAGTGAAGCACAACTGAAGCACAGATTTCTGGCATCACCCACCCACTGAAGCTCAGGGCAGCTTGATGGAGAAACACCACAAAACACTGTGGCACCAGCCCGCTCCATCCTGGCAGGATGAGCAGGTATTTGCCATCAGTCCCCAGCAGAGATTGCAGAGAGGTTCTTTGCTTCAGGCCTAGGTCTGCAAACATGGCTCATGTCCACCTTCTACTCCAGCTTCTCTGCAGCAGAAGAAATGACTTTCAACTAAGTCCTCCATCCCCAGCAGCCCTGAAACCAAGCAAAGGAGACCCTGAGTGCTGACACAAATAACTGTGTTGTGCTTTGATTAAAAAAAAAAAAAAAGGAAAAACCAAATAAAATTACTGCTTAAAAGCTGCCTTCCCTCAGGTAACACTCCATAAACCCCCAGAACTGCAACGCTACCCTTCATTCCTCTTTGACAAGGGACAAATGCTATTGCACTTACTACCCCAATCATTCTGGTAACGATTCTCTTTAAACCAAGCTGTTTATGATTATCCTTCAGAAGGTAACACCGTAACAAATCACAGTTCAAGCACCAACAAACACGACAGCCCAGGACACAGAGGGACCAGCCCAGAACAGCCTCTGAATAGGTTTTCTCAGATCTGCAGGGACAGCCCATGGCAATGCAAGAGATGGGACAGACGTGCCGCGCCGGGCACAGAGGAGGACCTGGGGTGCAAAGGACAGCACGAGGGCTCTGCAGGCTGGGCTGAGAGCTGCGGGCAGCAAGAGCTGCATCCCAAGAGTGCTCAGAGAGGCTTCCCACAGGGTTCTGCAGTATGGGGAGGAGGAGAAGCACGCGGCACAACACATCCGGAGATCAACAGCCTCACACCTCTAGGCCCTTCCCTCCCTGGTGAAGACGGGGGAAGCCAAGGTATGCTGACAGCCTGCCTGTCCATCACGGGAAGTCAGTGGGAGGACATGGCACATTAATCAATGTTAACGGGAGAAGCAACCATCAGGGTCCATCCCACTCAGCTCACTTCTGACTCACATTTGAAATGCAAAGGAGATACCCAGCTCGTTTTGCACAGACAAAAATGCTCCAGTTAAGTGAATAGCAGTGTTCGGTTTACTCCTAGGACCCATCTGCAAGGCAAGAAGCTTGGCCAAGCTCTCACTGCAGGAAGAGGGACATCCCTGCAGGGCTTCACATTTAGTGACGGGTTTTGCTGGACAGCCACAGTCCAGCACACACCACACAGAAAACCAAGAGAAGAGGGAAATCAGAACCAGGGTGTGGGCAGGAAACAACCACCCAGCATAAGCACCTGCTCTAGTGGAAGTTGTCCCTCCCATGGCAGGGGCTTGCAACTAGATGAGCTTTAAGGTTCCTTCCAACCCAAACCAGTCCGGGATTCTCTGATTGTCCTTAGGCACGGTCAGGAAATGGCACAACCGTCTCGGTCACTATCCGTGTGATTCCAGAGCGTGGCTGCAGAAGTACAAGCACACACGTATCTGCAGACTGCAGGAAGGAGAGATGCGTGCTGTTTGCTTTCTGCTGGTAAAGGCCATGCCTCCCATCGGGAGTGGGGCAGCGCCGACTGCCAGCAGACTGTTAGAAGTTGCTTACAGAAAAGCACACATTAGCAGTGAGCTCCCAGGCAGCCAGGCACAGGTAGGATGTGGGCTGCATTGTGGCTGCGGCTGGATTTTGCTGCCTTTTCCCCCAGGAAGCCTTTAGCCGTGCACCCAGAGCACTGTCAGCCGGGTATTCTCCCCAGGAAAACCTTCCAGCCACTGCAAGGATCTGACGTACTGGCTTAGACTGGATTTCAGTTTTTCCCCTCATTCTCAAGCTGCACCTCCCCTCAGTCAGACTGCAAGATAAGTCACTGTTTCAGACCCAGGCAATCTTTTGTGCCAGAGAAACCCAGCACTAACTTGACATTCGTTGCTGTAAATCTTTAACATGAAGAATGCTGAATCATGAACCCCAACTCTGGAACTTTTATTCTGTGTTTAAAACCAAATCCAGCATCTTTCAAGACCTTCTTTGCATTACCTATAGGGATTATCACCTCATGAGTTGTTATTGCAGTATTTCAAAATCTCCCTTATCCTCAATGTCCCAGAAAAAAAAAAAAAATTGCATTTAATAGAAAACCACCATGTTTAAGTACACGTGTATCTTAAGGTCCTTTCCAACCCTAACCGTTCTATGATTCTCTCTATGAAAACAGATTTGGCAGAACAGTGAATACAAATGATGACTGAAGAAGTACTGCAGAAAGCTAGAAACAAGATGAAGATTCTTTCTTTGCCCCGAGCATAAAACCCCCTTGGCTCAGCAGCCAGCTGTCATCCAAATCGGATGTTCTCCATGCTCTCCCAGCCGCTGCCGGGGCAGAGGGACTTGCATGGAAGTACGGGCCACAGGAAAGCCTGGTGGGAGAAGTAACATAAGAAGGACAAAACCCCTCATTCTGAAAGAAGTGAGGTCTCCACCACCCAGAACCCCCAACCACATGTGAAACCACTGCCCTGCCTTCACCTGGTACCTCTCAGGACAGCAGAGCCACCATCACTGCACGCCTGGACATGGTGCCATTGCTCCACGTGGATGGGAAAAAGACATCTCCTTTTCACGTGTGGTGCTGAGTACCCGGGGGTGCCCACAGCTTAACACAGATGGTTAAAAATGGTACCTAACATTAGGCTTCTAGAGTCCTGGTTGGGCACCACAGTTCCCTTGGTGCTGAGCGAGCAGGAGAACCTGAAAAGTGGCCTCTCTATTTTTCATGATGCTGAAGTTTCAGGTCTTGCTTTAGCAAATCCACGTCAGTGCTGGGGAAGACCCTGAGATGACACAAACCATAGGACTGCTCATGCAAGAACTGGGTAAGGAAGTAAGTGCCAACCAAGCAGGTACTAGAGGAGAGGTCTGCAGAGAGGAGGGGCAGGGCACTGGGAGTGCGCAGTCACACACACTGAAGCACTTCTGTACCAGAAGACAGAGGTGGGATGAACACCTCCTTTTCCCCTCTGACAGCCGCGCTAGAAAGGGTTCTTACAGTATTCAGATCAGTAACAGAAGGCAACACAAGGCTGAAAAGCAAGCAGGCGACTGCACCAACTCTCCCCTCAAAAGCATTAAATTCTCACTCTGACTTGGACAGCAATTCAAAACCTTGGGCATGCACCGAAGCCTTGGTCAAACCCTGAACATTTAAGTGTCCTCTAGGCCAGATCTTTGGTGAGATGCAAGGAGAAAATGCTCCTTCTTCCTGCCTTTCCCCTCACCACTGCACACATCAGCCACGCCACTGCTGACAGGGCAGACTGACAGCGCATCCTCACCCTGGCCACACAACTATTGATAAGGCAGGAGTTTTCTGTAGACTCATTACTTTGCTTGATCAGAAACAGGAATAGGTAAGAACTTCTTAACAAAAACAAAAACACTCACATTGTTGCTAGTAACTTTTTAACTCATGTCTTTCACTTTACTGACTCCCAAAACAGACTTAGGAGTAAACCAAATTGAAGCTGGGAAAATACCAGGAAACACTGAACTCTACTGTGTGCCTTGCACAGCAGGATAAATGTAAAAATTAAGAGTCAATCACACAGGAACACTCAGTTCCAGAAGTCGTTAGGAGACACAGCTGGGTACCAGCCTTCAGGGCTCTTGCTTTAAGGATGCTGGCACAGATGCTGATCAGAACAAAAAGGAACCACATCAAACCTCATGCTTTTTCTTCTTGTTGAAACATTTCCTTTGTTGGAAGGCTTCAACCCAAAGCTGTGCAGAAACCTCTGCAGAGCACCTGCAGGCAGCAGGGTGAGTTCATGGAACTCTTTGCAGGAGAGCTATGAAGGATGCTCACATTCCCACGGTTTGTGGGGCCAGCTGAGCAATCCCCAGAGCTCAGCAGCTCCCCACAGCCCGGCACGGCTCCAGTTTGTGCAAGGCTCCGTACTGCAGATCCTGTCCAAGCTGACCAGCCCCATCACTATCACAGGAAAGGATTTCTTCCTATATTTACCTAAACCGCTCCTGTTTCAGTTTGAACCCACTGGCCCTTGTCCTATTGCTACAGTCCCTGATGAAGAGTCCCCCTCCAGCATCCTTGTAGCCCCCTTCAGGCACTCGAAGCTGCTCTGAGGTCTCCACACAGCTTTTCTTCTCCAGGCTGAACAGCCCCAATGTTCTCAGCCTGTCTTTGTATTGGAGGTGCTCCAGCCCTGATCAGTCTCGTGGCCCTACAGGCAATGCCTGTGTACAAACCTACACAAGTGAACTCATAAATCCAAGTTTCTGATCCCCAGCACGGCTGAATTAGGGCCGAACTGGTGTTCTGACCTCAAAGGATCTCCATAGCAAATCTTCACCACCTCAGGGACAGCAAGCTTGTCCAAACCCCTTTTCTCCAAAGGATGTGCTCCCTTGCCTTGACTCTCACCGGCAACCCCTGTGCGGTCCCTGCATCCCCAGCAGCAGCCCGAGTGGTGCCTGGCAGCAGGGAGATGACAACCGGCCAGAAGCTGGCACCAGGAGCGGGTCTGCCATGGAGAGTCCACTGCTGCAACCACCATAGCAACCGCCACTGCAACTGCTGCAACCACCATGGCAACAGCTGCTGCAACCACCACTACAACTGCTGCAACTTCTACGGCATCTGCTGCTGCAACCACCACTGCATCTGCTGCAGCAGCCACCAGTGCAACCACAGCTGCATTTCCTGCTGCAACCGCCATGGCATCTGCTGTGGCAACCGCCAGTGCAACCACCACTGCATCTGCAGCAACCACCAGTGCAACCAGCACCGCGTGCACTGCTGCCGAGGAGGCCGGCCACCCCTGGGTCACGCAGGGGGTGTATTTGTGGGTTTGCACTGTTGGGTTTATTGGTTGTGCTCAAATCCAACCCATCTGCAGCTCTGCCCTGCTCAGAGCCCAGCCCAGCCTTGCCGCACGTTATGTAAACCCCAAATCCAAAAAGCCTTGGAAAGCTTAAATGTGACAGTGCTGATGACATCACACTGCTGCCCGGTTACCATGGAAACCACTTCTACCACCACCACATCCCTGTGGCGCTGCAGCCCGGTACCCACCAACACCGGTACCTGGGAGAACTGGGAGGAGATGGCCAAGGGCTCCAGGTGCCCTGCAGCTCCCAGCGCTCCCCACCCTGCCCTACACGTTGGGAATAAGGACCATTAGCACCCAGGAGACCTCCCCCAGCGAACTGGAATCCCACAGGAACCCCACATTCATCACAGGGGAGTTAAAACAACACAACCACAAACCAACCAAACAAGCAAAAAGCATTGCCCAGGGAAGCAACATCCCTGGCAGTGTTCAAGGCCAGGCTGGACACAGGGGCTTGGAGCAAGCTGCTCTAGTGGAAGGGGTCCATGCCCGTGGCAGGGGTTGGCGCTGGAGGAGCTTTAAGGTCCCTTCCAACCCAAACCAGGCTGGGATTCTGGGATTCCTGAATCCTCACAGGTACAGAAAAGAGCTTGAAAATGCTTCCAAAACCTCAGAGCAAATACAAAGAACAAATCTATGGGCTTTAAAAATCTCTTTCACTCCCTCCCTCCTCTTAACCAACCTGGTAATTCCTGTGTAACAGCAGCTGCAAAAGGCTTTGCATGTTTTTCTAAGGAGTAAAGCTTAATTTCCTGATGTATCTCCACCCCGATTCACTCTCACCTCATAGATGAACTAAAATGAATGCAACCAAATTAAACTTCGGGTTAATTGAAACCCAAGCAAAGGAAATGCCCTGGTGGTTTTGTTTCCCTCACAGAAATGGAGAAATTCCCCTATTACAGGGCTCTGTGGTTTAATCATCCTATCAAGGGCATTTATGGCCCTCTTACATAAGGGCTATAAACCGATTTTGTGTGCTCAGAGACATGAAATGATTCTGTGCTTGGGATCCCTTTGTAAAAGTAAGGAGACAGTGGGAGCATTTACCTCAGCCCCGATTTCAAGGACCACCCCATCTATCGTGGCGTTACAGAGATCACACAAACTACAGCCACTGAAGCACCAATGGCCACAACTACTTTTCTCTCTTGAACACAGACTAGGGAAGTAGATGAGCTGATTCCTTCCCTACAGGCTTTAACCTGCAGCTCTGCCCCTGGCTCTCAGAGGCAGATCTCCAGCACCCTGGCACAACTCTTGCCACAGCCCTGCTGAACGGATGGGGACTGGGGTGACTGAGCCTTGCTCTTCGCACCACCCGGGTGAAGAGGCACCCGCGGCCACCCAATGCACCAATGACTTTGCAATTAACCACACTCTGTTGTTTGACCCCTGACTGTGAACGCTCCTGCTGTGGGGGTGAGAATGGCTCCTACTAGACAGGAAAAAACAGACAGAAATGGGGGTGACCAGGCAGCCCCAGAAAGGGCACTGAACAGGACTAGGGGATGATGAGACAGGTTGGGGTGTCCCAGCCTGGGGACGCTGCCCAGTGGCCCTGACAGCCACACTGATGCCTTTATCTGCCCCAGCATTCCAGAGGCATTTCTTCTCCATCACTGTCAAAAGCCCTGGGTGTGCTGACCAGGTTCGGCAGTAGCAGTCATGCAAGCACCAACGGGGACATCCTGACAGCGGCTGCCCAGCTCAGCTGCTGTCTTCTCCTGCCACAGCTTGACCACAAGAGCAACATCCCAGTACAATACACCAGCGCTGGGGGTACAAGCTGACCCACAGCAGTTTGACAAGAGGTTAATCACCCTTTACAGGGAGATGTGCAGATCTGGCCTTTGTCCCACATGGCATTTACCCTCCAGAGCAGTTTCCACTGGGAGGCTGGAGAGCCCAGAATGGATTTTTGAAGAATGCATCACATACACTTTGGTAAAACTAAGAGAACAGTCTCAAAAAGGCTTGAAGGAACCATCTTACTGCACAGACTGCTGTTTCCTCATCTCCCATGAAAGCCCTGCCAAAAGTCTATAGCACAATGCAACAAACTCCAAGTACAATGGTAACATCTATTCAGATTAAGTGATGAGTCCATGTATTTGAGCTTAGCACAGCTTCCCTTTTTTGGCATTCAGGATTTTAACAGCTGTACACATGTTCCAGCTTAATTACCCCCCAAACATTACCAAAACATTACTATTTGAGGACATGGTGTGGGTCGAGTAGCACTCTCTGGAGAAACAATCATGAATCCTTCTGGATTGCGGGCTTGTGACCATGTGCTTCCTTCCGAACAGACACAATTCCCCTGAGGCCTCCAAAAAGAACTGCAAACCACTGTCCATTCCCCACTGGGGCAAAAAGCCCACAGTGGTTTGGCTTTGCTTTCTCTTCCACGTAGGCAAGGCCCTTAGTGACATGGGTTGGGGTGGACATGGCAGTCCTGAGGCAACTGTTGGACTTGATGATATTAAAGGTCTCATTCAACCTTACTGATTATAAGATTCTATGATGGTTCTATGTCCTCTGCTAGATCAAGGACAGGTCTGCATGTATTTTTATCATTATTCAGTGTGAGAGCAGGACAAGGGGCACGTGTGGCTCCTTTGCTTTCACCTCCTCCCCTCCCTAAATATATCAGCCTGGCCACCTGGAGCACTGTTTCGGTGTTTGTGCTCTAGCAGAGCTACATCACCTTCAAAAACCTGCACCTCTCCGATCCGTTATTTATCACTATTTCCTGTATGCATTCCTGCAGCATTCCCAGCAAATGGGATGTTGCGTTATTCTGCAGCTGCTAAAGGTCAGCCCTCATTTCACAGCAGTTCTGTTTAGGAAGGTTTGCAACTCCTCTATTTAATCCATGTCATGATGAAAACTGTTGTGCGGGTTCAACAGCTGGGTTTGGTGGCTGGTAGCTCATTTCATTCAAATGCATTTTTATTTCCAGCCAAGTCTGAGGTTCTGGTTTTGTTTGTTGTGGTTTTTGGGGGCATCCGTGGAGAAACACCATTGTTGAAAAACCCATGAAGCTTTGTGAACATTAATGCAGGATGCAAACGTGGCCTTGGGAGCACGAGGAACTCCAGCTCACTCCAACAGCTCCACATCCCTCTTGTGCTGCTGCCCCAGAGCTGGACCAGGACTGCGGGGGGGGGGGGGGGGGGGGGGGGGGGGGCCAGAGCACAGCAGAGGGGCAGGATCCCCGCCCTGAGCTGCTGCTCACGCTCTGGGGGTGCAGCCCAGCACATGGGGGGGTTCTGGGCTCAAGCGCTCACTGAAGCCGGGTCATGGGGAGCTTCTTCTCACCCAACACCTCAAGTCCTTCTCCTCAGGGCTCAGATGACAGCATCAGGAGAGCTCCCATGAGCAGCCACACAAGAGCTGTCGCACAGGGAATGGGGTCTGGGCACGGCTGAGCCCCATCCCAAGGAGCTCCCCCCAGCACATGCTGCGGTGTGGGTGCAGCCCATCCCCATGGCGCCCCGGCTCCTCACTCACAGCAGTGTTCCGACACTGATGCTCTGAACCAGGACTTGTTTTCCCTGCACTGTTTATTTCTGCAGTGCTCCAGCCCACTCAGGGAGTTTGTTCCCAAGATAGCCCAGTGCTCATAAACTATCATTTGGTGGTAATTCTTTGCAATCAGCAAGCAATATAATTAACTTCTCCGAGTCTGGGGCCTCCTTCTATAGCAGCATTATTCCTGTGACATGCCTCGTACAAAACAAGGACATGCTGCTTGCCGAGAGCTCTAATCAAAATTCTTTCATTGCAAGCAAAAAGAAAAGGGAATGGCACAAAGCAGCGTGGAATTCTCAGAAAAGTGCTTTGTAAAAGAACTACCTCAAAAACATCATACAACAAACTTACCCAAAGAAAAACCCACCCCTGCTCAGCTTCTTCCAAACACAGCCGACCCCGTTACGAACCACTCAGCATCTGCCCCTTCTTTCTCTGGGCTCTATGAAACCAGTTCCTCCAGCAAAACAGGGGAATTACCCAACTGGTGCTACTCCTGAAAATCCAGCTGAAGAGATTTTTAAAGCCATTTTATTGTGTCATTCCCTGTGTCAACAATTTAATTGTTGAAACATGTTTAACACCGGTAAGGTCCTGCTGGATCTCTGGCTAAACCATCTACACTTCTCACTGCTTCCCAGTCATTCTTCCTCTAAATATTCATGCTGGTAAATAAATATTTTGCTGTCCCATGCTAATGCATAATGTATAAATCAGCCCCAAACACAAAGAAACCTAAAACCAGTTCTCATAGACAGCATTTGGATGCTTTTTTCCATAAACAACAGCTGGCAAATATCTCACAAAAGAAAAAAAAAATAATCCCACTTTGCTGATCCATTTAATTGCTTCAGGATTTAATGGTCTCCAAAGTTGCTAGCGGCAGCCAGTGCTGGAAGCCAAGTACTTCCATCCAAAAAGCATGGTGGAGCTGTCCTCATCTCCAGCTTCAGGAACTCACAGCCTGCCCAGTGCCTGCTTTGGCAATCCCTGAGAGGAGTTCAGGCACCACAGCTTTTTCTGCAGGCACCCACCAGCCTGCACGTGGGAGAATCTGCAGATGAGCGGCTCTGAAGTATCTGAAGGGGCTGCAGGAAAGCTGGAGAGGGGCTTGGGACAAGGGCCTGGAGGGACAGGCCAAGGGGAATGGCTTGAACCTGCCCGAGGGGAGACTGAGCTGAGCTCTTAGGCAGAAGCTCTTCCCTGTGAGGGTGCTGAGGCGCTGGCACAGGGTGCCCAGAGAAGCTGTGGCTGCCCCATCCCTGGCAGTGCTCAAGGCCAGGTTGGACACAGGGGCTTGGAGCAAGCTGCTCTAGTGGAAGGTGTCCCTGCCTGTGGCAGGGGTTGGAGCTGGAGGAGCTTTGAGGTCCCTTCCAACCCAAACCAGGCTGGGGTTCTATCAGAGCTCAGGCCTTGCTCCCCTGCTACCAAGCAGACATCCAGCCTCCGTGGCTGGCAAGTGGCTATGCTGTACCTGGAGTAGCTGCACACAGGCACCTTCACATGGAAGCACACCAGTGTCCGAGCTGCAGCAGAGCCCTCTCCAAGCCCTCTGCTCAGCACCAAAGTAGAAGAGCACACCAAGCCATCAGGTGCCTATGCAGGCACCAGACTTTTTTGTTTAAAATTCAAGTAAATTTGATAACAAAACGATATTACACAAAGAAGCAACTGATCAGGCAACTGAGGGAGGAATTTCCACTTTTCTGGAATCACTTTCACCCCTACGGAACAGTTTACAGACATTTACACAACATCCTGATGCACTGCTGCTTGCCTGTGTCACATCCTGACTTAGATGAGGAGAGCTGCCGCGCTGTGCCTGCTGGTTAACACATCAAGAAATAAGGATGCACCTACACTGAGAACCACATCCAGGGCTCTGCAGGTCAGTCACTGTGCTGGAAGCAGCCTCTAGCCTACAGTTGGCTCCTGTTTGCCCTGAATCTCAGTCAACCTCACTTCTACCTACCAGAGCACCCCAGACACCGCTGCTGTGCAGTAAAGCTCGTCAGACAGCCAACATAAACCTAAACCACCCCTGAGCCTCCCACAGCCCATCTCTTCCAAAGGGATATACATGCCACAGTACTGCATATTGTATAACCTCCCTCTTCTACAGTTTACAGCACCTACATAGTAATCAATGGAGAGTAAAAACCTGACAAGGAATACAGCCTATTACCTTCAAAGCACAAGCACAAACCTCTTATTTTAGTTTTCTGTACATCTAATCACAGCAACATGATTTTAACAGTGCATACATTTCTCAGTTTTACAGATAAAACTAACCAAGAATGTGTTTCTTCCACTACTCTTGTGGGCGTAGAAAAATAAGACAGTAAATTAAGTCTGATCTGCTTGAAAATATATCTCTGAAATGAAGCAACAGACTTTGTGTTAACCCTATCACACCTCTGCTTGACCGAGCTCCAGCGAGGTTTGCAGCACCCTATTTGCACTGGGTTCATAGGCAGGGTGCACAGAGGGAACACCCTGGGGCAAAGCTTGCACCAGGGCCTCACTGGTAGTGCTTGGGCACCCAGCAATTTGTCACCTGCTGGCTGGGGAGGGCCTGGGGGGCCACGTCCTGCTTCAGTGGGGCTGGGAAAGGCAGTGAAAGCAATGCCCGTCTTCTGGTTGAATTTACTGCAGGCAAGTCTGCATCTCCACTGGGAATAAGTCAAAGGTTTGCAACACCAAAATAGGGTGGGAAACACTGAATGACAGCACGCTGCCCTAAAAGGCTATCTGATCCTGATTTATACTCTAAAGAGCAGGGAATTTCCTACATGGAAAAATTTCCCAGGGAAACATCAATCCCATCTTTACTGGCACTGGGCAAAGCAGTTGAGCTTACTCTTCAAGGCTCATGCCCTCACACTGCGTGCACATGCGCTCAGGATGACGGATGCATGGTGGCTGCGCACCGAGGCCCCCTTCAGCAATCCCCAAGAGGTTCAAGGGTAGTTGGCAGCAGAGGTGATTAGCAACAACAGACACATAACTCAGTGGTGGGTTTCTGGGCCCTCTTCTCACCCTCCTGCGTGCTAACCCGCTCATTCATCCGATGCCAAAGCTAAGTTCAATACCTCCAAAAGTCTTCCAGCAGAGTGGTTTGATCCCAATGCTTTCTGCATGGATGCAGTGGAGGCAGAGCAGGAGATGTGCTGGCTTCTAACAACAGCTCCACTTGGAATTTTTTTAGGAAAAAGAAAAAGGGAGTGGAGAAAGACACATCCAGAGGAGAAACCTAAGTGCAAGCAGAACATAACATCCTATTAACTCAAGCATGGAGGCTCCATCTCCCTACTGCAGCTTCCCCCAGCATTTGAGCAGTGTGGCTCAGTGGAACTTTCCATTGCCCAGTCCAAGCATTTGTCAGCTCCTGCATCCTGGTTAAACCTGTAACCGTGGGCACAGAGGAAGGGGACAGGGGACAGGCTCAGCACTACCCACAGAGCCTCAGAGTCCGCAGGTTTTCCACAATCTCACTTTAAGACAAAGCTTATGCAGTGGCACTTGTTTATTTGCACTCCCTTGCCCACGGCGCTTCTGAGCGTTGCTGACCCCTTGCCCACCCCCCACCTTTGAGGGGTGTTTGCAGACCCCAGTGCTGCTGGGGACGCATCCGTCCAGACCTTGCTTTAGGGAGGAGCAGAGACAAACCCAGCCCTCTCATCCCCTCTGAATGGGGGAAGATGAGCACCAAGAGCCTTGCCTGCAGAGCAGGCGCTGCTGAGCCACACAAGGGCAGTTTCAAGAACAGTTCAACAGACCTGTGAAAGAGGCAACAAGAAAGGACACCCCCAGTCATGGACATTGATCCACGGGTGTCCGTCGATCTGGACCCGAGTGCCTGCGGTGGAGGCACCCCACGGTGTGCCAGAAATGCCCCTGGCAATACAGGCATCTGGGCATCCCCCCAGGCACTACAGGGTGTTACTCACATCTGCCCGGTTCACCTGAATTACTGCGGGTTAGTTCACTGCCTGGCCTTGAAGCCACACTCATTTCCACGCCTGTTGGTCAAGGGCAGTTACCACCACACCTCTGATGGTTACTATGGCTACTGGAAAGCTGCTGCATTCCTACATCCAGCCTCATCCAGGGTCCTCACAGCAACCCACTGCCCTAGAGGACACCCCTGCATCCTGTGTGAGACCAGCTCTGCGAGCTGATGCCTCCACACAGCAAACCTGAGTTTATTTCCTTCCTTATCCCCCTGCCAGAGAGACATCCTTACAACAGGCACAGGTCAGGAGCAGAGCTCTGGTCATACAAGGCTGCAGGTGCCAAAGGCTCACACAGGGCTCAGAAAACGCTCAAATTCCCAGAGAACATAAAGCACGATGAGCTACTTCATACAGAGAAACCAGCCCCTGACTTCTCACACTGCAAATTACAGGGTACGCCTGTACGCCAGGGGAGCAGCACTCAGCCCATCGACCCAAACCCCAGCGGGAAATACATCTCAAACTATCCTGGCATTTCGCCCCCCAACCATTTTCCCCTATGGCACTAAACAGAGATGGAGCCAGACGACAGCGTCAGACAGACCTTCTGCCTAGCACAGAGCCCTCTTCAGAGGTGCTGACGCAGTGGTTTGTCAGGAACACAGGCGGGGTCCCACAAGGCACACGGCTCACATACAGGCTGGCTATGATGGAGCAGCAGGTCTGGTGGCATCTGCCCTGACAGAGCCCAGGACAGCATCCTCCATTCGCCAAAGGGACTCAGCGCAGACTCCAGTGCCTGACCCACTACAGCCCAGCCCAAGGGAAGCCCTGAATCCCCTCTGCCCATGCACACTTGAGCTGTGAGGATGAATAATGAATGGCTGCTTTGTTTTCTATGGGAATTCTATAGCAGTAATTATCCCTGTTTTAACACAATTATCACCTCCTCCTTTCCTTTTCTTCTCCCATCCATTAAGTGGTGGGAAGACAGCATCTCTGCTCTTGACTAATAACAGCCCTTGAGGAGATGAAGCTGGTGTGGTGGGTAATTAACAAGAGACTTGAGCACATAATGTCACTTAGCCAGGACACGGTGAGCTTGCCCAGCTGTGGAAGGACAGAGCATCACAGTGCTCAGGTCCCCTGGAAGTCAGTCATCAGCAGAGAAGCTAACTCTCCAGTCAGCCTACTAATGAGTGGTAATAAGAAGTTGTCCTTCAGCCAGTCAGCACCTGCCTGTCCATCACCAGGAGCCTGGGTTTTGTATTTATCAGGATGCAGGCTCAGAATTATCCTGGGATACACAGGTTATACTGGTCACGACTGCTCTTTTTTAATCCCATCTCTGTTTTTATGCATACAGATAAAGGGTCGGGGTCTTCCAACACCTAAAGAAGACCTCAAAAAAACCTGGAGAGGGGCTTTGGACAAGGGCCTGTAGGGACAGGAATGGCTTTAACCTGCCCGAAGGGAGACTGAGCTGAGCTCTTAGGCAGAAGCTCTTCCCTGTGAGGGCGCTGAGGCGCTGGCACAGGGTGCCCAGAGAAGCCGTGGCTGCCCCATCCCTGGCAGTGTTCAAGGCCAGGTTGGACACAGGGGCTTGGAGCAAGCTGCTCCAGTGGAAGGGGTCCCTGCCTGTGGCAGGGGTTGGAGCTGGAGGAGCTTTGAGGTCCCTTCATCCCAAACCAGGCTGGGATTCAGCGATTCACATGTATATGTGTGTAAGTGTTTCTGAAGCATTTCTTTCCTCCAGCAGGATGCACAACCACTGCTGCACAGGTAACTTCAGAAGTGCTGCTCTTGTCACAGAAGTACCAGTATCTTTGGCCTTTAGATGGTACCCTGAAATTCTAGGGTATTTGACAATCTCCTAAAGTATGGAAATTTGGGATAGAAATAAAAAAAAAAATAAAAATCTGAAAACTTCCCCTGAATTTTGGCTGAGCAAGCATGAAACACAGAGAGGCTTCCCATGCTGCAAACTGCAGCCAAAACTCCAGCCACTCCCTTTAGCCACTATGGATGCAGGGAGAGCTGCACAGGGGATTTCTCTTCCTGAGTGGTTTTATCACAGTTAGCACAAAAGATCTTGATCCCATCCTGAATGCGAATCTTTCTGGAAAGCCTGGACCAAAGTGGGAGCTCTCTTCCTTACCCTCTGCTCATCCCCCACCAGCACCAGGCAGCACAAGAGCCACGCACCCTTCTGCCAGAGAGCCAAGAAAGAAAACCACAGAATCCCAACCTGGTTTGGGTTGAAGGCACCTTAAAGCTCCTCCAGCTCCAATGCCTCCCACGGGCAGGGACACCTTCCACTGGAGCAGCTTTCTTCAAGCCCCTGTGTCCAACCTGGCCTTGAACACTGCCAGGGATGATAAATAACCCCCCTTCCACCTCCTAATGGGGACAGCAAGGAAATCACGAGGAGCTCGCACATGTGGGTAACCAATATCTAATCTGGAAAATTCTTTATGCAGTCCATGGAAAAAAAGAAAACCACTTTCATTAAATACTTTTATTTTACCCACTGCTGCGCACTCAATTAAACTGCTTCAGCATTAATATATAAATCCATTACTCTGTGCATAAGTGAGTTTATGCACGTGTCTGTGTATAAAAGCTATACAATTAAGCACTACTTAAAATGCAAATGACAGATGATAAAGACTCCATCCTGACTGCATTAAATCTTGACTCAGGATGTTGTATGAGATCCTTGGTCATTTAAAACTAGTGTAAGCTCAGTTAAGTCAATGGAGCCAGAAATAATTTACATCAGTGGAAAATCTGGACCTTTGATTTTTAAATTCTTACTACTGGCAAGAGCTGAAAAACAAGCAACAAAAATCCCATTTGTAACACAGGGCCAGATGTTATTTTTCTTCTTTAACAGTATTAGCTCAAAAATAACAAACTTAAACTCTAATATAAAGACTTGTCCTGGGACAGATCTTGGAGTTACATCAGCTTTCACCCCTGAAGGCACTGAAATTTAAATTAAGGCTTGAGGCCCCTGTTTCCACATCCATCTTCAACCTGCAAAGTACCACAGACACACCAAACCATAAAGCGCGTGCCTACAACCATTTGCCCGATTTCCTTCATTATCAGGCTTATTCCTTCTACCCTTCTGGCAGCACAAAGAGGCTTTAAAATAAACCAAACTCATGCTGTGAAGGCTCCTTGAAAGGCCTGGAGTAGCAGAAGGGGTCATGGCAGGAGAACTGCTCCTGCGCCTGCCCACCGCCAGCCTGGGCTTGGCACCTGACAGCAAGGTCCCTTTCATGGAAGCCTGGCTGTGTTGGCCATGCAAAAGAGCAGCCCCTCCAACACCACCTCCTGCACCTTGGCAGTGGTTGTGCATTAAACAAGAGCCCACTCAGCACTGACAAGTCTTTAATCATATCATACCCCAGCCTGGTTTGGGTTGAAGGGACCTTAAAGCTCACTCATCTCCAACCCCTGTCACGGGCAGGGACCCCTTCCACTAGAGCAGCTTGCTCCAAGGCCCTGTGTCCAACCTGGCCTTGAACACTGCCAGGGATGGGGAAGGTGTCCATTCTCCCGCAGGTGTAACACAGGTGTGCTGCAGGCACAGGGAAGGGGCACAGTGGAGGTAAACGCAGAGCCTGGCCCAGGAGATGTTAACTGCAGCCACAGCACAGCCTGCATCATAGACCACTGAGGTTTTCTATTCTCAAGTTTAAAGCACAAGTAAAAAGCAGTGCCTCCCACAGCCAGCACCCTCCAAATCCAATGGATAATTCTCCAAGCTATGCAGAACCTTACAAAACCTGAGAATCCTTTAAAGCATTTTCTATTTCAACACATGCTCGCTGAAGTCACCCTTTAAAATAGCATAAGCCCTCACAAAATCACCTGAGCTAGAGAACCTCCTACAGCTAGCACTCAATTTCCGTTTCAATCCCAGACTTCCCTTTTCCATGGTTTATAAACCATCAAACTCTTCTCCAACAGCCCTTTTTCACCCTGTCCCTATCAACTTCCTTTCTTCTCTGGACTCCAAGCAAAACCCCATGACCCATTAGTCTGGTTAGAAAAGAAACCTTCCTCCATGTGCTTTAATCAGAAACTTTGAACAAAACCAAGTCACTGGAACAGGAAACATCAAAGCAGACTCTGGGAGGTTTGCTGGAGCTGGAGTGTCTAACCCTGTATTACCTGAACCAGAATTACAGGGCTTAAACCATTGACAAACCAATATCACCTGAAGATCGTAATTCAAGATACATAACCATATGTAACATTTTTAATGGGAAGAGGAAGCCCCTCGCCCGTCCCAGGGACGGTGGATGTTACAGGCACAAACCAATGACCCCATTCCCAAATCCCTTGGGATCGCAACTGCAAAACTTGTTTTTTAACAACCAAACATTTTCCTTTCATTTTTAAAGCCACCCCGATCAGTGCAGGGTTCCCTAGAGGCAATGTCAGGATGGCCACACCACCGCAGGCTGCACTGACAGCAGGTGATGTTGGAAACCGATCTTACGCTTCGGCCTCTAACCTCGCACCGGCAATGTCTGCCTCTGCCTCGACATCTGGCCTGGTTTTAGGGTACTGCACAGCTACAAGTTTGTTTCGACAAGGGTGAAAGTGAAAGCCAGCACAGTCCTGCAAGTCACACATCATCCCGAACCGCCACAGGGATCCAAACTGAAGGAACTTCGCAATAGGCTGGAGTAAGCGGTGGAATCACCGTCCCTGGAAGCATTCACACACAAGGCTCTCTGTGCCATGGGCAGTGCCTCGGCAGTGCTGGGGAACAGTTGGACCGGATGAGCTTAAAGGTCTTTTCCAACCTTTACTGACTCTGTGATTCTGTGAGCTGCTGGAAGGTACACAGCTTAAGCAGACCACTGAAAGCCAGACTAGGAGCAAAATACACCTGCAAGATGCCAAAGAGCACCGAGGCCCAGCCACCTCCCCTCGGTGCTTTGGGCTCGTGACACACAAAGCAGGATTGGCTGGATACACACAAAACCGCCACACCAGCAGAGCCCAAAGGCATCACCAAGGGCTGGAGCTGCAGATGCTGCTGCCACATCCCACCCCTGCTTTAGGAAGGAGGAAACAATGCAGTGGCACAGCATACTGGTTGTGGTCCCACAGAAAACCCTCCTTGCTCCAGTTCCGCACAAAGGACTGTCCTACCTGCACAAATGGATGTTGAACACTTTGTGTCATCAAGGGCTAAACCATCACTTGATATAAGCCAGCAGAGCCTATCACACCTACACCACCTAAAGAGCTGCCCAGAGTCTGCCCCCGGGTGGACAACTTGATCTCTTCATGCTGTCAGGAAACAGAAGAGATTCAGACACCCAGTCCCCAGCTCCATGCTCGTGCTCCAGCACAGCCATGGCTTGCAGGCTTCTGCAGCCCTGGGACAGCTTCCATCTGTTCTGAGCTCCAAAACAGTTTAAAAGCCAGTGTCACTCACTGGGGAAAATGAGCAGCACAACAAAACCCTGCAGGAAGCCTGTTCACAGAATAGAGCCTTGGTGGGAAAAGGATGCTGGGGAGAATTGTGACATTTCACAAAAACAGAGCAATATCTTTGTAAATGCTTAAGTGAACAATTTGAGTTTATCATGACAGAATAGTAATTCAGGTGTGTAAAAAACTCAATGATGCTGGTATCTGGCCATCTAGAACATCTACATCTGGTACACATTTACTTTTACTACAGCTGTGAGCCGTTATTTGTACCTCAGTAATGTCCTGAGGCCACACTGTGTTGAGCAGCTCACATCTGCCAAGTAAGCATCAGTCACTGATTTGATCAGGAAGATCACCGAATCCCAGTTTGGGCTGAAGGGACCTTAAAGCTCCTCCAGCTCCAACCCCTGCTCCCACAGGCAGGGACCCCTTCTACTGGAGCAGCTTGCTCCAAGCCCCTGTGTCCAACCTGCCCTTGAACACTGCCAGGGATGGGGCAGCCACAGCTTCTCTGGGCACCCTGTGCCAGCACCTCAGCACCCTCAGACAGTCCAGAACATAGGAACACAATCACTTGACATTTACAGGTTTTACCTGGTACTAACTCCTTAGAGTGTGCTCTTCATCAGCACAGCCCAACCATGGCCCATGCTGCTGGCCAGCATGAGCTGTGCCATTCTGCCACCACGGCACAGAGGACCAAGGGAGCCTGCGGCATACGGGCAGGACAAGAGGCCGCCACTGGCATGGACCTGTGTCACCGGAGGCCCACAGTGGTTCTTCCCAGCTGCCAACCCAAAAAGCTACAACAGTCCTGCTTCCCATACTCAGCATTCCCTTCCAAAGAACAAAGTCTGACTCAACAACTTGTCCACCTCCTCCTTAGAGATTCAGCTCCTGGGCTTCACAGAAAACTTCTCAAACTACTAGTGCGATGCGATGCACTCCATCTGCCTGGCATCCTCAGGTGTCAGAAGTAAAACCCCATTCAGAAAGTTATCTATTCATGTCTCAAGTCCTGTGTTGCTTCTTAACAACTTTTAAATGCAAATATTTAGAAGCAATTGTTCCTCTTCAGTGGCATAAACCTCTCCTCCGCCTTTTCCACAACACAACATAACCAAGGGAGCAGCCCAAGCTTGCTAGTTCAAGGCAGTTCAAGTCTCACTTCTCTAGGTGGAAAGAACAAAACACCTACAACCTACCAAACAAACAACAAAAAAAACACAACCAAGAAACCAAAACTGAGAAAATTTCTGGGCATTTTAAAGTTACCTCAGAGGAGAAAAAATAAAGGGACACAAGGGCCCTCCATCCGCTGCCATTACTCTCAGCATGAATTCTTGCTACAGTAAATGCAGTTACTGGTTGATGATGTACTTAGGAAAGTATTTTCCCCTTCTTTGTGCTGAAGAATGCTGATATTTTCTACCTGCACTTTTTCCAGAGATAAAGTAGGCAGCTTCTTGAGAGATGATGTAGCTGAAAAATTGTTTGTCCTCCATGAAGTATGTGTGCAAACATGATCCATCAACTGGTTCAGGGAATATTTGAGTTCCAATGCAAAAGGGCTGTGCTCTACCTCATTTTTCCTTTCTTCTTAAAACTACATTTATTTTTACTGTGGCCATGCCATCAAATAAGACTGGAACCCCACAAGCTCACAGCTCGAAACCTGCGTTTTATCCAGACTGATCACTGTTTCTGAAAAGAACTTAAGACGGGGATAAAAGAAAGCAGCTTTACATCAGGTAAGCGCTCTCCATGTCTATTTTATACGTGTTTAGCAAGTCCATAAAACAGCAAAACCAATTCCAAGCTCTCAGCACATTCCAGAGCAGTCCATGACCAGGATACCCACAGGCAGCACGCTTCAGTGTGCAGGTCCTCTGGCACCAGAGGCTTCACTCCAAGGATGGCCACGAGGGTGTTTTGATCTTTCAGAGGGATGAGAAGCTGCTCCTGCAGGCACAGCTCCATGGGCTCCATGTCCCTTCAGCAGAGGAAAGAGCATGCCAGCATGGTGCCCTCCTGCCATCGCTCTCCATGCAGAACCACCATGTGTGCTCAGTGACACATCCCCTCCTCCATGCCCGGATCCTCCCGCTGCGGCTGTGCATCCCTCCCCTCCCAGCAGGGATGCAGCCCAGCGCCTGCACTGCCATGCTCAAGTTACCAGTCTCATAGATCTTTAGTATAAGCATGTATAAGGCAAAGCTTTCTCACCACAGGCAGTAGCACCAGAGTCAGTATTTCACATGTAGACAACAGTTAGCATCAGCCAAAGGCTGCCAGATCAGCCATCCCTAGAGGACAGGTCATTAAATGGCTACTAGCAGCTTGGAGGTGGGTCACTTCATTACAGCCTAATAAAGGCTAGAAAGAGAGAAGAGATCAGAAGCCATTGCCCTATCTATGCCTATCTTGCATGGTCCACAGCTGAGTACCTCTCTCCTAAAGCCCTCCCATAGTACTTCAAACACTAAATAACTAAGCAGCCTAATGTTATAAAACACTGAGAGACAAGAGGCTAAGGTTTGGGTTTTGGCAAATGCACTTGGCTGTGGAGCTGGAGGGACAGGGATGAAAAGAGGAACAAAGGGTTGAAGCAGTAAGAAATGATCTGCACTAAACAATCTCTTCTACTGTAGTGACAGGACAAGGGGTAATGGGTTAAAACTTAAACAGGGGAAGTTTAGATTGGATATAAGGAGGAAATTCTTTCCTGTGAGGGTGCTGAGGCACTGGAATGGGTTGCCCAGGGAGGTTGTGAATGCTCCATCCCTGGCAGTGTTCAAGGCCAGGTTGGACGAAGCCTTGGGTGAGATGGTTTAGCGTGAGGTGTCCCTGCCCATGGCAGGGGGGTTGGAACTGGATGAGGTCCTTTCCAACCCTAACTATTCTATGATTCTATTCTATGATTCAAGGTATCAGATGTGAACCTGAACTATGAGGGTACTGCACCTGTGTGCTCCCACCAGTGTTACTGCTAAATTCCCCTGGCTGGTCCAGCACTCCCTGGTTCAGGTTTTGTCAGTAAAGCTCATTAGCAGCCTACAGCAGAACACCGGCTAGATAAATGGGATGCTAGGAAGAGCTACCATGCAAACTGGGTTGTGCTTCTGACTGGCTCTCCAGTGCTGTCCTCCTGTGTCTTTGATGGCAGCAGGTGTGCAGGGTAAGATCTGCTCCTTGTTCTCTACAGGATTATTACTTTTTTGTCTTGTCATTATTTCTCAAGACTATTAACATTCTTCTTGGGTAGCAACACTCAATTATCCCTTGGTGTACTTCACTGAACACCCAGCATGACATACGAATCTTCCATAAACACTCTGCAATGCTTCTACTGCATAGCAGCATATGACAAGTGATTTCCAACAGAAACAATTACAATGGGAACACACTAGTCACAAGTATCACCAGTTAAGTAAATGAGTCCCAGTAGGTGAGATTTTGCAGACTACCAGTGCACATCTTGACCACGCTGCGATGCCAAGGGCTGGAGGCCGAGTACTCATAACCCAGGAGCCAATGGGTCTAATGAGTTTCTTTTTTATTTGAGTAAGCAGTAGTTTAATTACAGTGGTTTGATACCCATGCAATGATGTATTCTGCAAAACCAAACAGGAGCTTTCTGACGAGGGCGCTATGGGCTCACAGGAGCTGACCACCCTTCCTCTGCCTACAGACCATAGAAGTGATGCTGGGTTTGGGATCTGGGTTTTACTTTGGTGTTTTTCAACTCAGCTCTCCTCTCTTCTCCAATTCTTTTGTTTCATCAATGCAGGAGAACACAGTGAGGATGAACTGGGAAAGAGCACTGCCACCACTTGATTTTAATCACAGAGCTTGCATTACTTTTCTCCATGCAAAGACAGGCTGAGAACATTGGGGCTGTTCAGCCTGGAGAAGAGAAGCTGTGTGGAGACCTCAGAGCAGCTTCTAGTGCCTAAAGGGGGCTATAAGGATGCTGGAGAGGGACTCTTCGTCAGGGACTGTAGTGATAGGACAAGGGGTGATGGGTTCAAACTGAAACAGGGCAAGTTCAGGTTGGAGATAAGGCAGAAGCTCTTCCTTGTGAGGGTGCTGAGGCACTGGCACAGGGTGCCCAGAGAAGCTGTGGCTGCCCCATCCCTGACAGTGTTCAAGGGCAGGCTGGACAGAGCCTTGGTGACACGGTTTAGTGTGAGGCATTCCTGCCCATGGCAGGGGTGTGGAACCGGATGATCTTAAGGTCCTTTCTAACCCAAACCATTCTATAATTCTATGATCTTCAGCTCCTGAAGTCACACACATAACCACATGGGAATATTGGCAAAATTTCAGCAAAAAGAATGCTATTGGCCTCCTGCATGTGCACAGGGAGCTCCATTTTCCAGGGAACTGCACGATTTGGAGATCAGTTCAGAGACTTCAAATACCCAGAAAAAGGCAATTGCTCCAACCTTCCCCTTTAACATTCAAGGTACAGTCCCATCGCATGCTCACCTACACACCAGTGTCACTGAGTGATGCTTGGGCTGCTGCCGCCTCAGATGACTAAAGCCTCACAAGAAAGTACCTGTGACCGCCTCTCCTTCCAAAGAGGCCCTACAATCCAGCACCCCCACAGACACAGCCCAAAAGCAAACCCCAGCAAACCCATGGCACAGCCACAAGCCAGCACCGAGGCTGACTCAACCACGTGCCTCGCTCAGCGTCACCACCAGAGCAGCCAAGCATGGCTACAAATACAGCAGCAAGTCCAAGTCACAAAGGAAGCCCAAAGCAAGGAGCTCCGCAATGCCAATGAGCCTGGGGCTGATGTTCTGACACTGCAGCCAAGGAGCACCATGTGTGCACATGTGTACGCGTGTGCACAGCCAGCCCAGACGCCAGGGGCACTGTGAGGCTCCTGTGGGTGATCATTCCACTACTGCACTGCAGCATGCAGCTCCTCGCAGAGGCAGGAAGGGCAAGACCGCAGCTCTCAGCCCACTCATGCACATCGCTGCATCGGCACAACGTGTGAGAACATCCAGCTTCCCAGGGCTCCTGCTTGCCACTTACCAACCAACATCACCCAGCTGGTGTCACAGAACCCCAGCCTGGTTTGGGATGAAGGGACCTCAAAGCTCCTCCAGCTCCAACCCCTGCTCCCAAGGGCAGGGACCCCTTCCACTAGAGCAGCTTGCTCCAAGCCCCTGTGTCCAACCTGGCCTTGAACACTGCCAGGGATGGGGCAGCCACAGCTTCTCTGGGCACCCTGTGCCAGCGCCTCAGCACCCTCACAGGGAAGAGCTTCTGCCTAAGAGCTCAGCTCAGTCTCCCCTCGGGCAGGTTCAAGCCATTCCCCTTGGACTGTCCCTACAGGCCCTTGTCCCAAGCCCCTCTCCAGCTTTCCTGCAGCCCCTTCAGGCACTGGAGCTGCTCTCAGGTCTCTCCTTCAGGAGCCTTCTCTTCTCCAGGCTGCCTCAGCCCAGCTCTCTCAGCCTGGCTCCAGAGCAGAGCTGCTCCAGCCCTCACAGCAGCTCCATGGCCTCCTCTGAACTCGCTCCAACAGCCCCACATCTCTCTTGTGCTGCTGCCCCAGAACTGGATCAGGGCTGCAGGGGAAGGGGTCTCCTCAAAAGGCAGCAGAGGGGCAGGATTCCCTCCATGACCTGATGTCCACTCTGTTAAACCACCACCACACCTCATTAAAACATCACCTTAGTCCTAGAAGCTGAAATAAGACAAATTGCTTTTGAGGACGTTCCTTGGCAAAGGCAGGAAGAGTCATCCTTTCTTATCCTCCTTTATTTGTTCTTTTTCTGCCTGCTAGCATCCTCCACGTGACACAGTGTTATTGAGAAAGACACCCTCCTTGTTCTGAATGGGAAAGAGATGCTGGATTTTCCACTCCCCTGGCCAGCTTCTGCAATGGTAAATGGCTTCTCCCTGTTAAAAACATTTCTTGGCATAATCCTTCCCTGCTATGTCCAAGGATCTGCTGGTCACTGAAGTTCTCACCAGTGGCACCCATTTGGTGGCACAATGACCCTGGCACTGACACCAGCCGGATTAAACCTTTCTCCAGGCAGGAAAATCAATTCTCATTCTATTTCATTGCAAGAAAAAAATAAATTAAAAAAAAAGAAAACCTCTAAGTGCATCGAGAGCAGAGACATTGTTCTGACGTGTACAGAGAGCATCGAGAGCAAGAGACATTGCTCCAATGTGTGCAGAGAGCACCAAGAGCAGAGACATTGCTCCAACGTGTGCAGAGAGCACCAAGAGCAGAGACATTGCTCCAATGTGTGCAGACAGCACCAAGAGCAGAGACATTGCTCCAACGTGTGCAGAGAGCATCAAGAGCAGAGACATTGCTCCAACGTGTGCAGAGAGCATCAAGAGCAGAGATATTGCTCCAACGTGTGCAGAGAGCATCGAGAGCAGAGACATTGCTCCAACGTGTGCAGAGAGCATCGAGAGCAGAGACATTGCTCCAACGTGTGCAGAGAGCACCAAGAGCAGAGACATTGCTCCAACGTGTGCAGAGAGCATCAAGAGAAGAGACATTGTTCTGACATGTACAGAGAGCATCGAGAGCGAGAGACATTGCTCCAATGTGTGCAGAGAGCACCAAGAGCAGAGACATTGCTCCAACGTGTACAGAGAGCATCGAGAGCAGAGACATTGTTCCGACGTGTACAGAGAGCAGAGAGAGGAGACATTGCTCCAACAGGTACAGAGAGTTCCTGGTGCCTGAGAAACCATTCCAAGGGTCAGAGACGTGGGAAATACCCTCCAAGAAACCCACTGCATGAATAACCAAGCAGCAGAGCAGTTTCCAGCAGCTCAAGTTATTTTTATGTATCCCTTGCAGCTCTTGACAGATCAACTGCTCAGGCACAGGCTGACCAGAGCATCTGTCATCAAAATCAAGTCACACTCTCCCCTGTGTCCAACAAGACCTGTCCTACCTTGGACATGGGGTGTAAATAGCAGGGACACGGTGTGTGCATGTCTCTGCTGCCCCAGTTGCACCTGGGTCTGAACTTGGCTCCAGAAACATGCTCCAGCTGCCAAAACCCAACCAACCACCCACAGAGCTAAGGAGAGGGGAGCCGGGCACACACTCTCCAGCCCAGCGCTCTAACTGCCTGCGCTTGCTGCCTTTGTGCGCAGCCCACGGCCAACACGTGTGAACAGGAAAACCATTCCCAATGCTTCCACCAACAGAGCAGGCAGGCTCAGCTGGGAAGAGCTCTGTCCCAGCCAGCAGCTGCCCCATGGGCTCCCCACAGCCGATACCCGCCGCAGGGACACGCAGCCTGCACAAAGACAACGCTTAGTTCCAAAGCTGATGTCAGCCAAGGAGCTTGGCCAGCGCTGGCGTTTGTCCCCTAGCCCAGCCCTCGGGGCAGGTGACAGCATCACCACTTCAGCCCCTGCTCCAGGCAGCAGGACATCTCTCCTTCCTGATGGCACAAAAAGATAACCCATCTCTGTGCCAGCACACAAACCTAGAAGCAGCAGGCACGGAGTTTGGTTTTATTTCTGAGCTTCCAACCCAACATCAAGCTTTTTGAATGCTTTAGGTTTGGAGCTGATGAAGCCCTTCTGCACTGCTTGGCAGGAGGAGGGGCACAGCAGCCTCCCAGAGCGACAATGCATCGCTGCGACCAACCCCTGCTCGCAGAGCACCAGACCTCATGGTTGCACTGTTACCACAGGAGAACACGCTGCCGACCCCAAGGCCCAGGAACAGGACTCCTGGGACAAGCGACAACCTTGTCTGCAAAGCACCAAGGGGGGCAAACACAACAAAAGTGGATGATGGTGGGCAGGAGCCTTCTCAGCCCTCGTTCCACAGGAATCACACCCTGAGCCCAGCCCAGTCTCCCCTTGTAGTGTGGAGAATGGAAGGCAGCAACCAACAGACAGGAGCAGAGTGTGGGAGCAGCAGCTTGAACAAATTCCTGCCAAATTCACAAAGCTGTCACAGCAGAGGGAGGGAAGAACATCCCTATGATATTCCATGAGCACAGTTTGTCACTAAACTCACAGCAGTTGGCTTCTGCAGTGTTTCAACAAGTGGGAGCAAGGGTTTGTGACTGCCCAAACAGAAACAAGTTATCCGTTTTCATCTTGCTTAGAAAAATTAATTGTGCTTGAGGGAAAGTGAGTGTTCTGTTGGATTTTGGCTTTGGGGGGGTTAACTGCATTTTGGTTCAGCCAGGAGGTAAAAAAGAAGGGAGGAGGAATCACTCTTCACAGAGCATACTGTAATCTGCTGGTGAAGAAGGCCTTCCTGACCTCGGCAGCACTGGAGCAGGAGCAGTCTTGCTCACTCTGCCAGCAGCTACCTCCAGCATCTTTCCAGGGAAATTCCAGAGGAATTTTGTCTTCTGTGTCTCCCTATTTCCCATCCCAAGGAAACGGGATCCTACCTGCACCCCACTAAAGCAAAACCCAGGTTTGTAAAGATATCACTCCTTGTATCTTACAGAGGCAACAAGCAGAAGGATGATTAGAAAAGAGTCCAAGCCTGGCACCTTACCTCCAGGTACAAAGGCCAAGAGGCAAGAAGTCTGTGTTACCTACGGACATGGAGAAGTCTCCACCACCCTCAACACCCAAATAACAAGTAGATATGAGCACAGGGCTGGAAAACAAGGCAACAGAGGAGAGAACCCAGAGGCTCTTTGGAAAAGAGAGGGGGCTCTTTGTCATTCTGCATCCACAAGTGCTCAACACAACCAAATACAGCCACAGGGGCGGGGCAGAGCACACAATGAGTATTCCTCAGCGTCTTTCTGCTAACAGGGCACAGAGCAGCGAGGCTTAAACTGATGTTTCAAAGCACTCTGGCAGGTACTCAGATCCCACAGCATCTAGTACACTTGCAAAGACAGGGGTCCTTTGAGGCTGGGATTTCATCTAATCCATTTGCCATGCCTTGCTACATCCCTGTTTGGGGAGTGCTCTTTCCTGCCCACATCATCCATAGCCGAGCAACAGGTTGTAACTGCTTCTGGAGCCAGGCACTCAGAGCTGGACCTTAACCAAGCCAGATGTACAACACCAACTCCATCAGCACTGAGAGGGCAAGGGTGCGAGCAGAAAGGTTACCACATCATCACTGCACCAGTCAAGTTCAACAGCTTTCTGAAAGCAAACATAGTCCCCTCTTATTTGCTATCCCAAGACAGGAGCAGCCATCCTCCAGACTGAGCCTTGCCAGATTCATTTCCCAGAGCCCTGCTGCAGAGCTCAAACTCCCCAGGGGTCAGTGAACTGGGGCTACGCAGCACACAGTGAGCAGAGTGCTTTGAAGGCACCTGCTCCAGAGGACCATACTGTCAACTCCAACAGCAACAGTATCAGAGTGGAAAACTAAAAAAAGAATAAAAAAACCCCAAAACAACAACAAAAAACCAAAATAATCTTCAGGCTGCATTCAGTCCATTTTACCTCTCTGATTATTTCTACAATGTATGTTTCAGAGGAAAAGCAGGCAAAGCCATTTGGAGTAGTTCTGATGATTACATGCCACTAGACAGCCCACTGGCTAAACCATTAGAAACCAAACCCAGCAGTTCAGAAATGAGATGCCAGGCTTCCTGACAATCCACGTGCATTTACAGAAAAAGCATCTTCCCTTTAGCATGTAAAAACATGTTTACTGCCAACAGACAGCAAAAGCCAAGGGCTGCAAAAACCCACAGAACACTTCAAAATGATGCATTTCATTTCCTCCCCAAGAGGGGAGGTGAAACTGCTTTCTTAAACACTCATTTTTGCTGAGCTGCAGGTGTTTATGCAACTTAATTTTGGAACTAAGCAGGAAAATTACCCCATCTTTTCAGGCAGCATTTTCCTACCAATACTCATCAAAGGGGAGGAGAAGCACCTGAAGGTCAAAGGCACATGAGTGCACGTCCTGTGGGGATGCTGAGGAGGTTTAAGCTCTGCTGATTCCCAAGTAACAACAGGCACCCGAGGGCTGTGTGACACACCACAGGCGGGCTGTGCTCAGCAACATCACAATTTTAGCCAAACTGACCCAATTTCCCTGAGCAGCACTGTACAGGCCAGCACTTGGAGAAGGCAAACGCAGACATGCCTGGGGAGCTCTTGTGCCTCTCCACTGCTGCACTCATTCAGGCCTCTTTCAACAGGCACTGCAGAGCTGAACACCATTCAGGGGCCTCATCCAGCACTAACCTGGCCATGGAAAGACTGCGCTGCCCTGAAAGCCTGTGGATCAACCTCTCCACCAGCTCTGATCAACAGCAACTATCATTAGTGTCAGAGCCATACACTCATTTGAACCACACTACTCCTTTCTACGCTTCTAAACACAAAAGCTGCTGCTAGGAGCCATGCCAAAGGTCTCCTCATCCTAACCTGCTCTAGTGAAAGGTGTCCCTGCCCATGGCAGGGGGTTGGAACTGCATGAGTTTTAAGGTCCCCTCCAAGACAAAAAAGACCATGATTATAACCTGCTGTGGCAGTGGTTAACCTTGTGTTAGCTTAGACTGACCTCAGCTCCATCACCATCATATTTCATCTCCTGAATGGCTGTTTCACTCTTAGCATTAGGAAAGAGAGCAGCAGGATGAAGCTGTATGGGCTCACGATGCATTTTGTGCTGGATTCAGAAACCTGGCACCATTCTGAGCTGCAGCGAAAATGGGAAATTCTGAAACTCTTCCTAAAGCAAAACTCACTTTGCTTTCTCATGCAGTTACCATATACAGCACAACCCCCTTCAGAACAAGACAACGTGGCAAGGCTATTTACAGCATTGCTTCTACCAGCTCTTTTACTCATTTCACTTGCTGAAAAGCAGGACTGAAATGTTCTGCAATGACATGCAATTCACTGAAGTCAACAGGTAGCTTCCACAGACAGCACCCCACGGCCCTTCCAACCAAGACAACTCAAACATTTCTGCCTGCCACCCATTGCAGTGTTAATGACTGACAGTCCAAAAGGAAACCCACAAAACAACACATGGGACCTGAACTTTGCTGCTTTTGTTTTCTTTGCTACAGTACTTTCAGTCAGTTTGCTGTTCCAGAATGTATTCTGCTGTAATAATGTAACAATTCAGGTTACAAACAGAAATTCACCAATGTGTTCTTGCTTCTTCTCTCCCGAACACTACACAACGTGCTCAGTAATTACCATTTTCTCTTCTGGAAAAGGGGGAGAAAAACACTCCCCCACACCACAGGTAAAATCCCAAACGTTTCCTATAGGCCACTTCATTTGGGGAACGCAGCAGAAAGAGCTGATGAGGATGGTGAGATAGCAGGTGTTGATGTACCAAGATTACTATAGATGCTGACGTGAGACTGTAAGACTGGATCTGCGCTATATGTGAGATATGCAAACAAAAGAAAAATGGAATAAGAAGAATTTCTGTACTGTTTTTTTTGTCTCTAAAAAGATTATAATCATCCATCTGTCCAGAACTGTTATTAAGGATTATACTGGAGGAAAAATTATAGGCAGAGAAGCATAGCAAGAGCTGTATTTGTTGCAATTTCTCTTGGGACACGTAACCTACATAAGTCCTGAAGAGCAGAGGAACACCTTTCCCTTCCCTCCCTGAACTGTGAGGAAATAACATCCGAGCTCTGCTTTGAAAAGAAAGGACTGAGAAGTCCTTATAAAGATTTCTCTTTTAATAGTGATCTATTAAGATGACATCTATTTGGGTAGAAATAAAAATAATGCAATTGACTGGATGCAAACTGAAGACTCCCTATCTTACTCTTTTGTTCCATCATCCACAGAAAGTTTTTTGAACAGGATTGGCAGTGATTTTTCCGTTTAACTAAGGGACAGGAAACACCCCTCTAAACAGAGGGGGCTCTTTCAGAACAAGTACAAAACATTGACAAAGAACCCCACATGGCTCAGGGAAGGCAAGTTCAAAAGCACATCAGCTCCTCTCCTGCAGTTAAATACCAGTGTGCCTTAACCCCAGCTGCAGGCAGATCCCTGAGGAACTGGGACACGAGTTTCATGAAAACAGGAGTGTCGTGGTTTAAGCCAAACCCAGGACAAGGAGGCAAGGAGATGAAGAGGACCCTGCTAAGGTGCCTCCCTGAAGAAAAAGCCACATTTCAAACTAAGCCCTATTTCTCATCAGCAGATCAACCCAACCTCAAGCTACAGAAGACAGGGTTTCTTTGGGCCCACTGCTGATGGAGGTACTTGCACTAAATATGTGACTACCTACTGATTTCTCGGGTAATAATTCTACTAACAGACATCGTCACTATGCAAATCCCACTGCTAGAACCACACACAGTGTTTATGCAAGAACCACAGAAGACATGCTGCTTATGATCTCAGCACTTGGCTATTAGTATGTATTAAACATTGTCCTGTATTCCAGCTGACAGCAAGTCCTCCTCTGAGCCCTGGCTGCTCAGGGAATTTGCAGTACCCATACAATGCATGCACGAAACAACATCCGTGTTTACTGACTTAAAAATTAGTAAGTACAGGTTTGTGGCAGTAAAGGTGATGCCAACACAGACACCTGGAGCTGAGAAAGTCAACTGTAAGACCGAGGAGCCAGAAGCAACTTTCATTCCTACCTGGTTCAGTGCAATTTCTGACATACGGCTGCCCTCCTTCCTCTGGGACATCAGTCGTGTTCTCCTCATTCGTTTGCAGTAGCTGTCTCCCGCTCCATTTGTCTTTACTTTCCACAGAAGAGCTCAGAGCATCATAACCTAAAGTGAAAGAGCAGTAGATACATGAGACTGCGCAGGGAAGGCAGCCAAAACATTTGCATTTCAAACCCCATATCCCTTGGGTTAAAACCAGCACTGTTTCTAATCCCTCTGGAAAGGCACGCTGCCATTAGCTCCACATCCCAGTTAGCCCCAGAAACATTAGGAGTCAGGTTCATTCTACCATAACTTCACAGTTTCATACTAGAAGATCATCTGGGGTTTCACAAGAAGTTGTAAGCTTCAGTCAGTTTAACAATGGAGAATCACTGTTGTTTTGGATAAAACCCAAAATAAAACAGAACAAAACAAAAACCCTACAAACCACCACACACAGCAAAACCACCTCAACTTAGCACTTGTGTAGCACTGCCCTGCTCTTAAGCATCTGCAAAATGCTGCTGAATTTTGCACAGGCTTATACAACATTTAAGCCGTTTCTGTTTAGGCTTGCAATCGAACCTGCTGCTGAAGGAGGCCTCAGAAACACAGCGCTGGACACAAACGTTTGGCACTCTCAAAATGGCTCTTCCTAAGCCCAACCACACCATTATCCCCACCCAACGCAAACCCAATGAGGTCAGAGAGTGCCTCCAAGTCACTGCAGGAGCTCCCCCTGCTCCCAACCATTAAGAAACATCTGTAAACCTCAGGGGCAAGTACTTCATATAACACTGAAAAGGGATAAACCAGGAGTCAACCGTTTCAGACCCAGGGGGTTAAGTGCTCTTCACCATGCCCTGTCCTCCTAACAAGCGTGTCTGCACACTGACTGACCTCTCGGCTTCCCAACACCAGCCATGTGACCTTTGCTCACCGGTTTCTTTGCCAGCAAGCCCCAGACCTGGCTGCAAACCAGCTGTACACTATTGAAGCTTCAGGGCTACACACGGTTGATCAAGAATACCGAGAACACCCCCAAAACTCTATTCCCAGGCCATCAACCCAGTGAAACAAGAACCACCATCTGGAAGGCAAGGATGGAGCAAAGAGCAGCCAAATAAGGAGCCTGACACAGCACATCTTGGGCTCCAGTGAAGGATGAAAGCGGCTAGCACCAGGACTTGGCTGCTGAGAAGGCACAAGGAACTTAAAAGTGAATATTGAGAAGCGAGTGCAGGCAGCGATAGCTGGGCAAGAAACACACCAGGAAGTCAACTCGCTGGGCACCAAACCCAGTTTGTACAAGACAAATGTGAAGACACACCACACCACACCAACCACCCGCGCTCAGCAGCAGCTCAGCACATCACACCATCACACCGGAGCTGCTTCACGACCCAGGCTCAGTGCCCAGGCTGGTTTCAGGTACAAGCACACAGCAAGTAACCCCACAAAAGGTAACGCACCACTTTGCCTCATCACTCCTGGCTCTTTGCTTTACTCCCCACTTCAGCTTTGCCTTGGTGCTGTGAAGTGAAACTATTTTAGCAATGTCAACAAAAGCAGCTGGCTCGTTTGCATGATGTTCTTGGCACAAGGCTGGTCAGCCTTGGATATGCCATGTCTGCCTCACAAGCTGGATGCGTGTGCTCATGTGTCAGTCCTCTGCATCCTATGTAGGTTGAGATCCAAGGAGGAAAAAAAAACCTTCTCCTGCATCCGCCTGAGGCAGGCACGCAGCCCAAATCAGCTATCTCACAGCAGAGACCTTGAGCACACCCAATAACAAACAGCACTTGAGAGAGACTTCCATATACCCATCCATCTTTCCACCAAGCAGAACATGGGCTTTCTCACAAGCGCTTTGCTACTGAAGCTACTCTTCACGTGCCTATCACTGGTACTGCCCATGGACTGTCTCCTGTGTTGTGGCAGGGCCTGGCTGTCCTGCCCACTGAGAACATGCAATTGTCTGTCCAACATCTACGGAACCTTGGGACAATGGGAAACAGCCGGCTCTACTCCATGCAGGGAATTCATTCACAGCACCAGGGGTCCATGGAAGCTGGAGTCTGCACCCAATGCCTGAAGCTTCAAAACCACCTTGAAATCTGAGCTATTCCCCATTTTGACCAGCACTTTGGAGACGGATCACAAGCAAAGAGCAGTGGAAAATTCAGCTCTAGAGGCAATGTCTCGGATAAAGGAAAAGGCTCTTTGCAGCTCCAAACCCTTTTGTTACATTTTCTGACAGATTCCATTGAGAGAGGTGCCCAGCCTGAGACCTCTTTGTCTTGCCCGTGGCAGCTCTCCTGTCGCTCCACCAGTGGAGAGGCAATGCCTGGAAACTTGCATCCCACGGCAAGCACAGCAATGCTCCAATGCTCCCAAGGCAGGCAGGTGTGTGCCTGTCTGAGGAACATCCACAGCTGCACCAGCAGCCTCAAGCACCCCTCTTTTCTAAGCAAGAAGTGTTTAACTCAGTAAACTAAGCAGGGGTATTTGAAGCTTCAAGGACTTTGCACTTGTGACGCTTTACAAACTTTAGAGAATGCTGTTTGTTTAGTCTGTGAGCAGGGGCAAGAGCTTACACTGCAAGCTAAACATACACAAACAGCACTTTCTCAGGAGGAGCACGTGTAATAGTGCAACATCAGGCATCTCCCATAATAATAAACACGCCGGTAACCCGAGCTGAGCAGTTCAGCTCCTCACACGAGCCCTTTCCAAAGCAGAGATCCGTCCCCAAGCACCACTGCTGCACCACGGCACAGAGAGAAGGCAGGAGGAGAACCTGCAAGGGCTACAGCACCCATAGGTTCTGCACAGACCCTCCTGCTGCCCCAACCAATAACACCTCTCCCTCCCAGAGGGCAAACCTCTCCAAGCGAGAGGTAAAGAAGAAGAAAGTCATCTGAGGTGACTTTGGAAGGGGAAAAGCTTAATTTGGCATTAAAAATGTTTATAAAGGCTACACTCGGCATTCACACAAATCAGCGTAAATAGCAGCAGAGCTGGTCCATGGGTGAACTTGTTGGGATGTGGCTCTGACTTGCACCGTTAAAAGCTCTCCTCTGGTACTTCCAGGTTCAAGCAGGGTTGGTTGTTCCACAGCAGGACTCGCAATCTGCTGACCCCCAAATCCTGCCTTTGGTATCTCCTCTCTGAAACACACTTGGCTTGACAGAGCTATAGAAAACAGAAGTTACAAAAACAGGGAGATGCTTTTGCAAAGGTCTGACCTTCCAAGGATTTCCCTGTGAAAACAGGGACACATCAAGATCCTAACCTTGCTAACAAGGACATTTTATGACGAGTACCAGGGGGCCACAGGCAGCTCAAAGCCTGGCCCCGGGGCATAGCCTGCACACCCATCACCCTCCCAGGAACCTGGATCTGTGTGCTGACAGATTCAGTGACAGAGGAACTGGTGCCAGCTGTGGTTTAACCCTTCACACGTGCATACAGCACAGACCTCACCATCTGGTGGGTGCAGCAGGCACCACCCTTCTGAGCTGGCAGCATCTCTCCCTGCTTCAGCTGCTGGCACAAGGCAGAATCATCACCACCAAGGAGTGCTGCAGCACCAGCGACATCACCTCGGCCATAGCACCCCACCACGACCGGGACGACAGCATGACCCCAACACCATGGCCAGACCCAGCTTCCACAGCACCTTCCCATGCCAGCAGTGCCCAAGGAAGCTGTGGCTGCCCCGTCCCTGGCAGTGCTCAAGACCAGGCTGGACAGGACTTGGAGCAAGCTGCTCTAGTGGAAGGTGTCCCTGCCCATGGCAGGGGGATGGAGATGGATGAACCTTGAGGTCCTTTCCAACCCAAACCATTCTGTGATTCCCACCTGCACTGGTGAGGGCCCTCCTTGGGCTGCCACAAAACCACAGCAGGAGCATCAGCACCTCAGGCTCTCATGTGGAAAACACACAAGTATACTCTGACCTACAAATATTACACAATCACCTCCTCGGGCCAGCTTCAAAAAGGCAGATGCCATGAGCACAAGTTCTCTTTGAGAACAGATTTTTTGCAACATGTGCTTTTGGCTCCTCAGTTCTGACTGTGCAACCCTTCATTCACCTGTTCCAAGGCAGAGCTTACGCTGACTTGAAGCTCCACATCAGCTGCCAAAGGCTGCAGGGCCTAGGCCCTGATGTCACTAAATGAGGGCCCCATCCCTTGATTTCAATATACACTAAAATCACAGCCAGAAAAATGTAGAGCAAAATTCCAATATCCTGCAGAGAGGCTACAAGAACAGCAAGGAATGAGCAAAACTCTTCTTTCCACAGAGAAATAGGAAAGGTTGCAAGAAGAAAGCAAATGGCTTTCTTTCTTCTTGCAGTTAATTCAGAACTGGACGATTTTTAATGGGAAGCACGGCAAAGACATTTCTGTCATTTTCTCAGCAGAGGCAAAGACTATTGAACATCTTGCATTAGCTACACTGTCGTTTGGTTCAGGCCAGCGGACAAATTGGACATTTTTCTTATTAATGTCTTAGCTGCTGGCGTTAAAATAAAGTAATACCATGACATCTTTAAAAACTTTGCTACAATAGACAGTTTTTCCACAGTTCTGGAGCATGGCATATTTCAAAGCGGATGAATTATGCTTTTCAAGCACTAAACATCACCACAAGGTACTTTCCACAACTCCAGTTACCCAGCACCAGTTTTGCATTACACACTGAGAACCCAGGTTACGGAGAGCTTATTTGTGCCTCTTCCCAGAGACGTTCCCACGGACAATGAGCACACGAGTCATTTTTCCCTGTCGCCGTGCCCGCACTGCAGCTCACAGTGCAACAAGGCAATGCAGGCGGTGCGCTTCCACGGGCTGTGCCTCTGAAGGTGACAGGGAGCACATCAGTGGTGTGCTCCTGCCCAGCAGCCTGCTGGGAACAGGCTCTCCAGAGAGAGCTGAGCTCTTCTGCTCACACTCATGAAAACGAAGCCGAGTGGAACGAAGAACTGACCGCGCTGCTCAGGACTTCTGCACACTGTGTGCGACTCAGATCCCCAGGCTGAGCTCAAGAGCTCCTTACGCTATTCCAGAAGGCTCTGTCTGGAGTTTACGACTTCCAGCCCTGCAGAAGCACAGCTCGACACATCCTATCGGCACTTCTCAGCATGAAGATTCCTGCTTTATGATGGGACACGACACCCCTGTGCGCCCCGACAGCACACCAATTGCAGACAAGCATATTTATTTCCAGCATCAAGGCACAGGAATCCCAACAAGCCCAAAACACGGCAGGGCCTCAGAGCAGACATCCAGTTTCTAACAGGAGACAAAGAAACCTGGTGCAGAGCTCAGGGTCCGGCATGACTTTGATAGCTGAATGCAACAAAACCACCCCAATTCACCTCCGTAAGATGTGACAGAAGTTAGGTGAGATAAGCTGACAGAGGGCAGATTGAAGCTCTTCCCTGTGAGGGTGCTGAGGCCCTGGCACAGGGTGCCCAGAGAAGCTGTGGCTGCCCCATCCCTGGCAGTGTTCAAGGCCAGGTTGGACACAGGGGCTTGGAGCAAGCTGCTCCAGTGGAAGGGGTCCCTGCCCGTGGCAGGGGTTGGAGCTGGAGGAGCTGTAAGGTCCCTTCAACCCAAACCACTCTGTGATTTTACCTGCCTTGCCCTCAGCCACATGGCTTCCCATCAAAGACTATTTCCCACACAGGTTTCCTTAACAGAGCTACACAGATGAAGACCCTTTTAAATCTTTTTATTGTGCTATAAAGGAGCACAACTGCATGTTCGGACTGGTCCTTACTTCTGGTCCAGCAGCACTGAGTGGCTGTAGACCAGAGGAGACACCACAATGCATGACACCACACACAAGCAGCCCCTGCCCTACATGCTGCACTATCCAAGCAATACAACAAGCAATACAGCAAGCTCACACTAATCATGAGGCTGAGCATGTAATGCATACACACAGCCTCTCCTCCAAGTGTATCCCCCCATGTGAGGGAGAGAAACTTAGCAGCATCTTTCTCTCCAGGCTGCTGATTAAAAACCAAATACCCCCCATGTCCCCATCACTGAAATCAGGTCATTTCATAGAATCATAGAATGGTTTGGGTTGGAAAGGACCTTAAGATCCTCTAGTTCCACACCCCTTGCCATGGGCCTGGCCATGAAGCAATAAGGTCATTTCATTAACGTCTCCAAAACCATCCATTACCCCGTAATTAGTGGAAAATAACAACAACAGCAAAACATTAAGAGGAAGACAAGTGTGTGAATCAGGGTCTCGAGGTTTGCTAAGGAAAGGTCATGGAAAGCTCTCCTGCATCGGGCTGGTGTATGGTGGTACTGTGACACGAGTGTATTGCAGCCCTTCTCATCCAGGATGGGGCCGAGTCATTGGACAAGTTTAAATTAATGGGGAGGGCACTAAAAACTACACTGGCATGATGCTCAGCTGGGGGAAACTGGGATAACTCCTTGAGCTCTGGTGCAGGAACTGATTTACAGCAGTGGAGGATGTGGCCCCATAATGCTGAGGAGCAGTGAAGATGCCATGTGCTGGTGAGCAGCAAGCTGGAGCAGTGCAGAGCTGACAGAGCCAGCCAAAGGGCCAGATCTATCACCATGGCCTCCCACAAGCACGATGCACGGCTGCCAGGGACTGCGCAGAGCTGGCCGAGCCCTCGGCTCTCACGGACAGTGAAGGACTTTCCATGCAGACTGCTGGATCCTGCTGGCCAACACCAAAGCCAGCACAGCTCTCCTGGAACACGCCTGCCCTCCTTCCTCTCGTCTGTCCCTTCTATCCATTGTTCTGATGGTAGCAGTTCTGGAGGCCAGTTTTACACACTCCCCTTTGAGCTCACTGAATCATCTGCCTCTCCCTGAAACTCTCCTCCACTGTATACAAAAGGGAAGTATTTCTGGAGAAGAAAAAAGCTGGAAGAGCCAAGCACAGTCACCCTGTTAAGAGAGCAGCAGGGGGGGAGCAGCAGTGTGGTTACCTCGAGACAGACCAGGGGAATCCTCTCCGCAGAGCAGGACTCAGCTGAATTCACCACAGCATTGCTCAAGTTGCCCTTCTCACCCCTGCCCTGCAAGTAAGTGCCCAGGCAGGCCCTGCTCACGGGTTTATCACATCTCCTGCAGGTTGTCACAGCACAATCTGAGCTCAGGACTGCATAAGCAGTTCATAACTGATTATCTTTCTTTGTAGAGTGGTTTGGGAGATGCTTTCCTTTCAAAATCATCAGCAGCAAAGACCATAAATAGAGCATCCTCGGGGGGGGGAATTAAAAAAAATCAAACAAAAAACCCAGCAACCCAGCACCCGGCTTTGAAGAGCAGCCTGTTCTTCACAGCTGATTTCAAAGCTGTTATTTCCACATATGCCAACCTGCCGAAGGGCTGGGAAGAAGACCCACCACTGCTGTTAATACTTGTATAACATGAGTAGGGCACAGAGGCCAGAGCCAGGCACTTAACAAACAGGAGATGGTCCCTGCACCAAAGGCCTCCAAACCTAACTGGGCACAGAGCAGGAGCTGTAGGCGCAGGGCAGACGCACAGCTTGCTTGGGAAGAACACAGGATGTCTGAGAGCAGCATCACGGGATGTGCTCCAGAACCAGGGAGCACACCTTTCACTGCACAGCGCCAGCCCTGCCTCCGAGAGCTGCCAGCGCCGAGAGCCGCTCACAAGGCAAAGGCACAGCTAAGGAAGACCTGCAGCCTGCAAACGGGAATGACAGAGGAGACCTCAGGGTCCCGGTGTAAGCAGGCACTGCAGGAGTGTCTTAATGGTGAGCGTGACTCACCTGAACTAACTGCAGCATTGCTCAAGGCACCAGAGCACCAGGACATCCCGGTGCATTCCCTGCTGCTGAGCAGCACCTCACCCCCTGCTCACAGACCTCCCCTCCTCGCCACTTCTGCAAATCACAGAATGGCTTGGACTGAAAGGGACCTTAAAGCTCATCCAGTTCCAACCCTGTGCAGTGGAAGGTGTCCCTGCCTATGGCAGGGGGCTGGAACTGGATGAGCTTTAAGGTCCCTTCCAAATCAGTGATTCTCTGAAAGCACTGCCTCTGTACCCCTCTTCCCTCACAGGCACTCTCAGAGGAGCAAGGCGAAAGACCAGGTACACCTCTGGAACAACGCAGCCTCTGTGCTCCCATGCACTCACCTTCTCAGTTCCAGTGCTCCCACCGAGCCCGACATGGGTACCACACACCTCCAGACAGACAGACAGTCACCAGCTCTCCCCAGCAAAGAGCACAGAAGCCCACCAAGGACCTCAAGAAGCTTCTGCCCCTCCCGGTCATCACGAGCCCTCATGAGCAACACCTGGGAGCAGCACTGCAAACTCAGCCCTGGCAGAGCACGCTCTGCAGGTCAACAACAGCACCACATGGAGAGCAGCAAAACAGGTGATTTGGGGGTTATTTTAACTCTGAAAAGCTACCAACCACCTGAAAGTGCCATTCCCACGTGTTCTGCTTCAGTCTTCCCCTGCTCCCAGCCTGAAGGCAAAGAAAACTTTAAGGTCAGGAAGAGCTTTCCTAGAATCACAGTGGTTTGCGTTGGAAGGGACCTGAAAACTCCTCCAGCTCCAGTCCCTGCCACGGGCAGGGACCCCTTCCACTGGAGCAGCTTGCTCCAAGCCCCTGTGTCCAACCTGGCCTTGAACACTGCCAGGGATGGGGCAGCCACAGCTTCTCTGGGCACCCTGTGCCAGTGCCTCAGCACCCTCACAGGGAAGAGCTTCTGCCTAAGAGCTCATCTCAGTCTCCCCTGTTTGGGCAGGTTCAAGCCATTCCCCCTGCCCAGAGTACCCCTTGCAGCGCTGGCATCCATGGGCACCGCATGAACCTTTGCATTTGGGGTTGCTGGGCAGCACCCACAGCTCTGACCTTCATCACCTGCGGCACTTTGTGCAGCAAAGCTTGGGGGATGGAAAAGCATCTTTGCAAGAGATCACAGAATCACAGAATCCACCAGGATGAAAAAGCCCTTTAAGTTCATCCAGTCCAACCCTTACCCCAGCACTGCCAAGGCCACCACTAACCCATGGCACTGAGGCCTCGTCTCCACGCGGTGTGAACACTTGCAGGGACGGTGACTGCAGCCCTGCCCTGGGCAGCCTGTTCCAATGCCTGAGCACCCTCTGGGGCAGGAATTGTTCCTCAGCTCCATCTAAACCTGCCCTGGTGCAGCTTGAGGCCATTTCCTCTTGTCCCATCCCTTGTTCCTTGGGAGCAGAGCCCAGCCCCTGCTGGCTCCATCCTCCTGTCAGGCAGCTGTAGGGAGCCATCAGGTCCCCCCTGAGCCTTCTCTTCCCCAGACTGAACCCCCCAGGTCCCTCAGCCCTTCCCCATCACACTTGTGCTCCAGGCCCTGCACCAGCTCCGTTGCCCTTCTCAGGCCCCGCTCCAGGACCTCAATGTCTCCTCTCTTGGAGTGGGGGGCCCAGAACATAAATACTTTGAAAACTCCACTCCTGGCTGCACAAGTCAAAGATAAGCCACACACAAACCGCAGCCTGCAGCCAGAACATGAGGTAATGACTTAAGAGATGGAAGTTTAATCCCCACTCTGCCACAAACTCACTGTGACCTCAACCACATGCTCCATGTCTCTGTCACGGATTTCACTCTCCATCTGTCTCAGCTCTGCACAAGACCTGCTTCTCCCTACATGTTTGTATGATTCTTAGCAGGAGGCAGATGCAGTAACTAAACACACCACAGCAGTGCCCTAATGGGGAGGACAGGCTGAAATCTAGACGCTGCATGATGCAAACTGAATTTTTCTGTTTAAGGTACTTAGGGCATCCCTCGTGCACAGCAGCTAAATGCCAACAGAGTGCTTCCCTTTTTCTCCCCTAAGCAGCAGTAGCCTCACTCCTGCTGCAGAACAGTGAGGACTTGGGCTCACTGCGCAAGAAGGGCCTTAAGGGGTGAGGGAACAATGTGCTGCAGCACTTCATCTCTGTGCCAACCCTGGACCACACCACAGTGATCACACACCCCGTTACCAAGGGTGCTGAGTATCAGCAGCTCAGCCAGGCACTGGGAAGATGCCTTAACCAGGAGCACGCTTCACCTCTTTCACTCGCTTCAAAACCCCAGAAGTCTTCCCAAAACAGATTTTAAGTAATTTTACACAGATGGCATGCATCCCATTTTACCTTCCCAAAGGGTAGGGGTAAAGCCAAAAGCAACAGCATTTTTTCCTCCAGGAAAGCAGAGCAGGAATGAGATGAAACAGTCTCTTTCAAGAACATGAAAGCATGGAAGAACATTGATTTCTCTAAATTTATGAGCTCTGTGACGTCCTATATTCTTACAGAACAGGCATTTTGATAGAGGCTTTTATTTACAGATAAACAAGAGGGGGGGTTAGGAACCACCTGATCACTCAAAAGCTAGCTCTTCAGGTCTGCTAGCTCTCCAGGTCAGTAAAACACCTCCACCTCAGACCCGGCAGAAGGTGTAACTCGTCTCTAATGCTCAGACTCCATGGGAGCCATGGATTTCTGTGTACGCTTCTCCACCATCATGAACAGTGCTGGGGTTAGGTTTGTTAAGTGAAGATAAGATTTCCAGTCAGCTGTCTTATGCCAAAACTCGTCACTGGAGATGTGATTGCTGCCGGCTTCCCGGACTGTTCACTACCCGGTTGTGCAGAAATTCATGTTTTCTTAATTGTTCCTCTCAGCTTGACCATTACGCTGCGCATTCACTTCATGCTCTACACAGAAGTGCAAAGAAACTGCTTAGCACCTGGTAAAAATACCATTTTTAGATCTCCCTAACATGCCTCCTGGGATCCAGCTCTAAACTAAACAGTACTTTTCTTCTTATAATCTTCACATGCCTCTAGGAATTTTCCTCGTTTTTCCTTGGTCATTCCCCTATTCCCCTGCTTACAACACACACGATACTCAAGGTGATGGTTTCCCACTGATCTACATAACAGCACTCGGTATTTTTAACCTGATTCCCTACCCCAGTTTCTCAGGGGTCTCTCCACTGGCCCTCTCACACCAGTAACATGTCACCAGTTACAAATGGAAGGTCCGGATGCTGTCAATGTCTTCTCTGCTGCCTGCCAGGTACAATTTCCACTGTGCCCTGCACCATGCACCTCTCCTGACAGAGCTGGTGCCTGCTTCTTCTACCCTGTGATATTCCAGGAATGGGACAATCTCCTAATACTGCCCAGCTAAGTCTGGGTTTGTCTCCCATTGCATCTGTGGCTGCTACAGAGGTGAATTTCAGGGACATAACAATGCAGCTTCCTTTGCACTGCCCTGCAGCAGATGTCAGCGCTTTTTTTCTCTTCCCTAATAAACTGGAAGTTTTCAGAGGCACAAAAAGAAGATGGGCAATAAATACCCCTCCCTAGTGTGTCCTCAGGGCAGCTCGTCTCCCTGACCCAAGCTCCTTCCAGCCACGCTCCCTGCCATGGCGGCTGGGCAATCCCAAAGTGGATTCAGAACTCCAAAGTTCCCTGCTCTTTCCCTGTTCTGCATCTCACCGAAACTCTCTCTGAGCTCCCTTTTCTGCTGTCAGCAACCTCCTCAACTCAATTCACCAACCCTCCCAGCTGCCAGCTATCCAAAATGCTGGTCAAAAATCTCCCTGAGCCACTGTCCAGAACATGGGCTTCGGATGGAGCAGTGAAGTCAACAGGAAAGGTCCCTCTGACTTCAGAGGGGAGGGAAGGGGAAAGGGAAGGCAAAAAGGGCAAGAATTGCAGCAGTAAGAGTGGGCTATGGGTTGCTGCCCTGATCAGCCCAGGCTGCTGCATCAAACTCACACATCTTTTCTCATGGCAGACAGCAAGGAAAAAATTATCAACTCTGAACCAAGAATAACCTAAAGCTGATTTCCCATCAGTAACAGTGCTACTTTCTTGTCCTGGCTTCAGCAGTAGCAGTCATTTTTCTCCTTCTTAGTAGCTGGTGCAGTGCTGTGGTTTTGACTTTCAGCCTGGGAACAGCAGCTGATAACACCGATGGTTTTAGCTGCTGCTCAGTAATGTTTACTCTGACCAAGGACTTTGTAAGTCTCATGCTCTGCCAGGGAGGAGGGGAAGCTGGGAGGAAGCAGACACAGGACACCTGACCCAAACTGACCAAAGAGGTATTCACAGAATCACAGAACAGTCAGGGTTGGAAAGGACCTTAAGATCATCCAGTTCCAACCCCCCTGCCATGGCCAGGGACACCTCACACTAAGCCAGGTCACCCAAGGCTCTGTGCAACCTGGCCTTGAACACTGCCAGGGATGGAGCATTCACAGCTTCCCTCAGCAACCCAAACCAATTCCATACCACAGCACGTCATGCCCAGTATATAAACTGCGGGCAGTTACCCGGAAGGGTTAGATCACTGCTCGGTCAGGCTGGGTATCGGTCAGCAGGTGGTGAGCGGTTGTATTATCTCCCCTGGTTATTTCCCTTATCGTTATTGTTATTATTGGTGGTAGCAGCAGTGGTTTATGTTATACCTTAGTTACTGAACTGTTCCTGTCTCAACCCGTGGGAGTTACATTCTTTCGATTCTCCTCCCCATCCCTCCGGGAGCTGGGGGAAGAAGGGGGGAGGAGTGAGCAAGCGGCTGCGTGGCTCTGGGCTGCCAGCTGCGCTTAAATCAGAACATTTCTACACAGTTCCGAGATCCTGTGGCTGCTTCAACCTGGAAAACAAGACTTCACGTGGCTGAAAAAGCAGTAATTGAGATCCTCATTGTCACCAGACAGCCCCCTGGCTCTTGGAAGGCTTGGGTGATGCGCTGCAGTAGCACAACTCTCTGATGGAGATACCTTTGAAAGAGCTGTGAGAAATGAGCTGTTTCCAAACCCACGTGACAGAGGCAAATACCTGGTTTGATGGGAGTATTTTTGTTTTGGCACTGCCCCTTCCCTCCCAGTTACATATTTCTCTCGTAACTTGGAGCTGACACAGCGGGAAGAAGGATGGTTGGAGTCAGAGTAAATGTTTTAGTCGACCTGGAATAAAGTATTTTATTTTGGTTTAGTTTGTCCTCTTTTGCACTTGTAGCTGAATATAATTCTGCAGAATTAAATGTAGTCTCAAAATACCATAGAGACATGCTGGGAAAAGAAGCAGAGCAGCTCTTCCTCCCCCACCCCTCAAAAAGAGAAAAGAAACCATGACTTTTCACCAGGAAAATTCTCCAGGAAATCTTTACAAATCCTTTACAGAGCCCTACAGTCTACAAGAAATGTCACCCTTGCAGCTCTGCTGCGCACTCGGCAGTGAGCCCACCCTGCAAGCCAAGGGCTTATGTCTGTGTCTGGAGGGGAGCCCCAGCAGAGAGGACCCTGCATCCCAAAGCAGCATCTCCGGAGAGGTACCGGAGGGAAGCAGCCTAGGCAGGGGGCTCCCCATTGCTCCTCCAGCTCTGCGGAAAGCCTGGAGCTGACTCCTGAAGGATGCAGTCCTGGGGCTGCCAAAAGAGACGGAACAAACAGAAACAGACCAGAGAAAGGCAGGAGGAGCACGAGCAGATCCTGCTCCCTCAGTGAACATGACGCTCCCATGGCTGGTGGATGGAACAGGCCTGCTGTGGCCCTCCAGCGAGCTGGGTCTTGAAAGCACTAAAAATAAGCCACCCCTTTCAAGAAAGAAAGAAAGAAAGGAAGGAGAAAAAGAGACTGTTACAAGCCCTGGCTCCCAGTCTGGTGCCTGAACACCAGAACACTCTGATCATGGGGGGGCTACCACAAAAGAACAGAGGAGGGTTTTTTTTATGCTCTTCTCCACAAAGATAAAGGACAAGAAATGAATCTTGCAAAAAAATAAACAAGCAAGAGGGAAAAGGGAGCTTTTTTTTGTGTCCAGTTTCAATACAAACATGGTTTTCAAGTTAAAAAGACTATTTCCCCCTTCCCTTTGCCCTACAACTCTTTTCCTCTTGTGTTTCCATGCAACAACACTACATAAATCTGTAACTGATATTTGTTTAATGGTTATTATTTACTGGTTCCATAGTTCTGGAAACATACACAGGCACTTCGCAGCACAGAGACAAGGTCTCGGCCCCAGAGGATACATCTGCTCTGGTATTCAACTCCACTGCACAACGCTGAAGCTGGATTTTGCTGCCCTAAAAGCACCCTTCATGTGCTATGAAATTCAGGAAAGCTCCCTGACAGCCAACAGGGAAATACAAAGCAGGGAACCTCACCAAAAGACCTAGGAGACATGCCGGAGGGCAGCCTGGGTTTTGCAACCTTCCCACATCTCCCCACCTTGCACTAAAGCATCTCATTTAGCCATATACTACACTGGCACGGGTGAAATTGCAGTGGAGCTGCTGTGAGAATGGGGCATAAAACATAATGAAATGAGAGCATGGAGATGGGAAATGACAAATGAGCAGCTGGGGACATGGGTGGGAAGTTAGGCCTTGCAGATGGGCAATACTTGTCCTTTTTCCATTCAGAAAACCCGTGAGACTCAAGTTCCATCACAGACAAGAACTGCCAGAGGGGAGACTGAGCTGAGCTCTTAGGCAGAAGCTCTTCCCTGTGAGGGTGCTGAGGCGCTGGCACAGGGTGCCCAGAGAAGCTGTGGCTGCCCCATCCCTGGCAGTGTTCAAGGCCAGGTTGGACACAGGGGCTTGGAGCAAGCTGCTCTAGTGGAAGGTGTCCCTGCCCGTGGCAGGGGTTGGAGCTGGAGGAGCTTTGAGGTCTCTTCCCACCCAAACCAGTCTGTGACTCTGTGACTCTATGCTGATGGCAGCTGTTGGCCTCGTAACTGATGCTGCGCCATTTTCCCTACAAATCTGACCTACCTGCACTAACACATCCCCCTCATTCCTGTGTGAGGCTCACATTAACACTGGGTAGCAAGAGCCACAGAAGGAACCACCACAAGGAGCTCAAGAGGCTATGAAGGCTCACAACTCATACAGCCTCTTAGAGGTCTTACCTCCTTCACTCAACCTTGTTCTCTGCCACTAGCCAGCTGGTCTGGGGCTGCCACAACCAGCTAGCCACAGGCAAATAGGCTGTAAGAGCAGGAGAGAACCATCCATCATCCTCCTCATGGGAAACCTGCTTCTTCTACAAAGCAGGCAGAAGCACAAGGCTCGTATGCTGCTAGACCAGCAGCTCCAGCTCAAGGAAAGAAGCAAAGCACTAGTTCCAGCCAATCTTCCAGGTGCTATCCTCTTTATCAACCCTCAACATCATCCCTCCTCACTAGCTCTCCAGCCAACAAAACATCCCTGTGATTACCATGAACTGTGCCTACCAAGAGTCCCAGCTGTGTGCAGGCTTCTGCCCTCATTCTGACTGATCCATGCGTCACTAAGCCAGGCTGAAAATTACCTTAGTGGCATCGAGTCTTTTCCCCACGGAACCTGCTTAATTAAATATTGAAAGAGCTATTACCTTTCACGGATGCCTTTGCACTGTCTGTGTCCATTATTTATAACGCAATGTATTCATTATGCACTTTATCCCATGCTCCTATCTGCTGATCTCATAACAGGCCCTCAAAAACAATTTTGAGCAATTAATCCTACCTTAATTACAGACAAATATGTATGGAAGCCCCAGGACACCTCTTTCTTATATTTATTAGAAGCCAGTAAACACACCTAGAACTAAACCTGGTAATGAGGACAAACAGGACAAAGCCCACCAGCCCTGGGAATCCCACAACTGGAGGCACATTTTAAACTGCCACAGTAGAATTGCCACGTTTGTCTGTCTGGAAAAAGTAAGATGTGTCCTACTGCAGCTCCCCTCCCACGCCAGGCTCCTCTAACGCAACCGCAGCACCAGACACTGCCTCCCCTATTCTAGCTCACGCTGCGGTAGGAGCCAAGGTCACCCCTCAGAACACCTCGCTTTTCCTGCCCCGCGGACCGCTGCCACAGCATCTTCCCAGTCAACAGGTGTCACCCCCGAGCTGCCTCAGCCTGCCCCGCTCCTCCCCTCCAGCTCAGCGCCCCAGTCCATTACTGGGCGCAGATGTGGCTGCGCAGCCCGAGCTCGCCTTAGCGGATGGGTGCGAGCCCCAGCTGCCCTGAGGAGGGCACATGCACTGTAGCACCCATGGAACGGGGCAGGGAGAGCACAGCTGCCTTCCTGCTTGTTTGATGCTGCTTTGTACCACCAGAGTGACTGAAGCAATGAGCTGTGGGGCTCCCCCAGCAAGAGCCCGGCTCTGCAGCCTTGGGGATGGCTGCTGGCAGCCCCGGCATCTAACGCGGCCCCTCCTGCTCTCCCTCCACATCCATACCAATGTGAGGCTACGGAAGAAACCTTTCAAGGGTTGCAGGGGGGTTGAGGAAAGGGGGAAAGGAAAAATAAAAGAATCTCCAGACACAAGAAGGAAGCAGCTCGGAAATTCCCACATTTCAGCTTGTGGAGGAAACACAGTCCATGATTTTGGAAACACAATCTCAGCTCTTCTAGGAAGAGCCCTGCTAATGTACAGGAACAAAATTACAATCACCATTAATAGTCACATTCTGTGCAACTTCACTGCCTCACCAGAACTAACCTGTATGCTCAGCATCCACACCAGGAGCTCGCACACTACACAGGAGTTTGTCACCTGGTCAAACACAGCTGAGCACATGGGTCAGCTCTTGAACCAAGGCACACAGCTCAACAGAACACTTCCCTAATGCCCCAAGGATGCAGTGCCTGAGCAGGAAACAGGCTCTGTTCTGACTCAGGGGCTCAGAAGGTGCCCCAAGTCAGCTGCTGTAAGGGGCTGGAGAGCATGGACCCGATTTAACTGCTCCCCATAGGGAGCCTCTGAGCAAGGGGGGAGAGGGAAAGGGTGCAGTGGCAGAGGTGTGCTGCAAACACACACAGCATCCTACTGCAACAGGACAAGGGGCAATGGGTTTAAACTAAAAGGGGGGAGATTTAGTCTAGTTATAAGGAGGAAATCTTTTATGACAATGTGTATCAGCATCTTTGTCGCTGCCATGGACAGTGGGATTGAGTGCGCCCTCAGCAAGTTTGCCAATGACACCAAGCTGTGTGGTTCGGTTGATACCCTGGAGGGAAGGAATGCCACCCAGAGGGACTTCAACACGCTTGTGAGGTGGGCTGATGCCAACCTCATGGAGTTTAACCATGCCAAGTGCAAGGTCCTACACCTGGGGGGGAGCAATCCCAGGCACAGCTACAGGTTGGGCAGAGAAGAGATTCAGAGCAGCCCTGCAGAGAAGGACTTGGGGGTGTTGGTTGATGAGAAAATGAACATGAGCCGGCTTCAGTGTGCGCTTGCAGCCCAGAAAGCAACCGTATCCTGGGCTGCATCAAAAGGAGCTTGACCAGCAGGGCGAAGGAGGTGATCCTGCCCCTCTGCTCTGCTCTTGTGAGACCTCACCTGGAGCATTGTGTGCAGTTCTGGTGTCCTCAACATAAAAAGGACATGGAACTGTTGGAACAAGTCCCGAGGAGGCCACGAGGATGATCAGGGGCTGGAGCACCTCCTGTGTGAAGATAGGCTGAGAAAGGTGAGGCTGTTCAGCCTGGAGAAGAAAAGCTGCGTGGAGACCTCAGAGCAGCCTTCCAGTATCTGATGGGGGGCTATGGGGATGCTGGGGAGGGACTCTTCATTAGAGACTGTAGTGATAGGACAAGGGGTAACGGGTTCAAACTTAAACGGGGGAAGTTTAGATTGGATATAAGGAGGAAATTCTTTCCTGTGAGGGTGCTGAGGCACTGGAATGGGTTGCCCAGGGAGGTTGTGAATGCTCCATCCCTGGCAGTGTTCAAGGCCAGGTTGGACAGAATCTTGGGTGAGATGGTTTAGTGTGAGGTGTCCCTGCCTATGACAGGGGGGTTGGAAATGAATGATCTTAAGGTCCTTTCCAACCCTGACTATTCTACGATTCTATAAGCATGGTGAAACACTGGAACAGGATGCCCACAGAGGTGGTGGATGCCCCATCCCTGGAAACATTAAGCTACATGTGGTTCTGAGAAACCTGATCTAGTTGGAGATGTCCCTGCTCATTGCAAAGGGTTGAACTAGATGAGCTTTGAAAGTCCCTTCCAACCCAAACTATTCTATGATTCTAAACCATCGATGAAAGCCTGACCTTAAGGAATAACTACAGCTGAAGAGCCCTGTCAGTCCTGATCTTTCCCCTTCTGCCCGAACAAGCAGGAAAGGGAAAACAGGAACAAGGAGGACAGTGGTCTATGATGCCATGTCAATATTCAGAAACACAGAGAGCAAAGAAGAAACAACTCGTCATGCCCATTCCTGAAAAGAATTTAACAAAAATCCCCCAAACCAGCAAGGACTCAAAGAAGAGGACATTTGTCATTCTCAAAAACAACAGAGAACACTATCACTGGATTTACACTAGCCCTTAAATGGAGGGTCGGGGTGACATTAGGATATGAACCTTCTGAAACATGCTGAAGGGGAAGGTCTGTACTAAGCCTTGACTGAACTGCGTAGACTCCTTTGCAGCTCACTGACAAGGCAGCCTGTCCCTACAAGCAGAGGATGTGAAGGCACTCCCCATCCCAAGCACTCACTACACGCTCACTCCTTCCACTGGGGAATGTTTCCCTACCTCCTGAAAAGGGCAGACATAAAGGCAGATGCAAGCCCAAACAGGTACCAGCACCTCAGCCTTCCTCCTGCGAAATGAGCACGGTGCAGCTCAGCTCAGCCCCTCACTCACTGGCAGGGAGGGCACCAGTCCAGTAAAATTCCAAACTAGAATTTCCCGAGGTATTTTAAGGGAATCAGCAACACTATGGCACCAAAAACCTGTTTCTGTTTTAACCACAGACCCTGGCACAAAAGGGTGGTACTCCACAGCCCACCCGAACAAGCGCTTGGCTGACACTGTGAGGCTGTAAGAAGAGCAGGACCCTCCACGCAGCACCACACATTCTTTATTTACCCGGACAGACTCCGCAGACCCGGGTTTAAGTCCCTGCTGTGCTCGTGGCGCCTGCGGTGACCTTGGACAAGCTGTTCTGTCCAATCCCCAGCTGGTGCCGGCTGGCCCTGGGCCACCACAGCCAACCCAAACACCTGGAGACTCCAGCGCTCGGGTCCTCAGCCTCCGGTGCCGGCACGCCGCCCGCTCACCAGGAGCTCTGTCAGGTGCGTGCCAGGGACAGGTAACTCGTGCTTCCCCTGGAAAACACGGGCTTTCCACCAAAACGGAACAAAAATCCTGTGCTCCTTTTTACAAAACAGCCCTATGATGGAGGCTGTGAAAACAAAGGCACCGATACCACTGCTCCAGTTTACAGGCTGTTATGCATTAGCTGGTGCAAAATCCCTGGACATCTTAACTTTAGCACACAGTCATGGGTGGCAACTGATGCTTTTTTCATCCTTCTCCTCTTCTGTTTCATTATCTTTCCATAATCTTCTCACATTTCTCTGATCTCCAGCAGTGCTCCTTCACCACACGGCGAGGCCGGACACCTGATAACCCCCTGCAGGAAGGACAGGGGCTTCAGGAGGGCTCAGCAGCAACCAGGTCTTGTGCTGTTCATCGCAGGAAGCTCCTAACACTGGGGAACTATCCCAGAACCCCAGCCTGGTTTGTGTTGAAGGGACCTTAAAGCTCCTCCAGCTCCAACCCCTGCCACGGGCAGGGACACCTTCCACTGGAGCAGCTTGCTCCAAGCCCCTGTGTCCAACCTGCCCTTGAACACTGCCAGGGATGGGGCAGCCACAGCTTCTCTGGGCACCCTGTGCCAGCGCCTCAGCACCCTCACAGGGAAGAGCTTCTGCCTAAGAGCTCAGCTCAGTCTCCCCTCGGGCAGGTTCAAGCCATTCCCCTTGGCCTGCCCCTGCATGCCCTTGTCCAAAGCCCCTCTCCAGGTTTCCTGCAGCCCCTTCAGGTTGATCCCCTGTAGATGGGATCTAAATAAAGGTGAAAAAAAGACCAATTCCTTCATCAAGATCTATCCTAGCAAGAAACCCCCTCGCCTGTGACAGACTGTTGTGCAGCAGCACCGAGGCAGTTTCCACATTAAGGCTGATTCACCTCCACGGGACACCCACCAGGACACCCTCAGGCCTGCCCTGGCCACCCCTGGCCCTGCTCACCACCGCCACAGCAGGTCCTCATCCACCTCTAGCCGCCCTCCCCACCACAACCCGGCGCCTTCGTGCCGCCATGCAGCCACAGCTCCTGTCCCTCAGGACACGCGGAGCCTCGTGGCTCCTCCCTGGCCTCCTCTGACACCGGCTGCTCCGTGGGCTCTATGTGACCAAAGCCCTGGAAGTCCAAGGGGAAGGAGACCAGGAGGCCATGCAGGAAAGGTGCACTGGGGGCAGGTCACTGGTGACGCAGGCAGCCGCTCATTCCCAGGATAACTCACCCGGGAAGCACCTCTCCAGAAAGCCCTCTTAGAGCCCTGCGTGCACAGCCAGCCCCAGCAGGAAGGTGACACCGGCCAGTCCATGGGACACCAGCTCCTGAGGTGCACCAGCTCCATTCGCTCCCCCTGAAGCACACTGCCTGCCTGCCAGCAGCACCAAGGCAGCCCTCCCGCCGCCCCTCCTTGGATCACTGCTTGACTCAAGAGGCTTCCACATTACCCAGTTACGCTCTCGGGAAACTTCACTTCTGATCAAGCCTGATTCGATGCCGCCTCTGATTCAGCGCGAGAATAAATCCAAAGAATGTGAAACTCATAACTCATTTTACTTTGTCAGCAGTAAAATTAACTTAAGGGTTTTTTTTAAGTATCGCCCCTTCTCCTCCTCCCTCTCCTCCAACACACTGCTCTCTGAGGAGTCCCCAGCAAGGAACACCCTGACATGGGCATAACTGATGTAATCTGTTGAAGCAGCGTCTCATGAACAAGCAAGCTGTATGCGACAGTCCACTGGGTTGGAGGGAAGCTTCCTCGGACAAGGGTCTTTTTAGCTCAGTTTTCACAATGGAGCTCATGAGAACTCCAGCACCAGCCAGTACATTCCATACTGTGGCAGGATGGTCTGTGCTCACCTAAACCTGAAATACAAAACCTGTGCTCTGCCAAAAGATCTTAACTGTGGCACTGTACAGTGGTGATGCCAAGGGACTGGTCCACACCGCTGCCCAGCAGCCTACACCCTCAAGAGGACTTTACACCACCCCACTGACAAGATCGCCTCTTGCTGCACAGTTTACAACACTTGTCCACAGGGTTCTACAGCATCCTCTGTCCTGAGCCCTGCGGCAGCTCCACAGTACCTTGCTGCAGAGGAGGGAGCAGAAAGTACACCTCAAGTATACAAGATCATGGCCAGAATCCTCACCAGCTCCTGTACAGCATGGCACTTACTGAGCATGAAAGCAAGGCATTTAACAGTTCTTTCCTACTTGCCACCACCCTGTGGAGTTGCACATCGTACGTACCTACTCGTTTTTAACAATGCAGATCAAATGCTATGAGCCTTTTAGTACACGCTATTGTGTGTAACATCAACTGACAAGGCTTATGTGTCTGTTTCCCCTAAAATGAACTATTGTGCTGCATCAGAGCGTGCAATGTTCATCTGAAAGAGTCTGTTTCTGTTCTGTTCTCCCTGTGAGCTGGCAACAAAACACAAATCAACTATCACGACGAGGTGCACTGAGAATTGGAGGGCAGATCCCCTCAAGAGGAGAAACGAGTCCATGTAAGGCTCGTTTCTCCTCCTGCTTTATGTTACAGGATGTTCTGGCCATCTTAGGGAATAAAAACAGCTGAGTCTCTCTCTCAGTGAGAATTATAGCAGACCCTTCAGTTGTTTGCAGTTCAGTTAGCATGGTTTTGGCTTGCATAGTAAAAAGATTCTTTCCCTGGACTTTAGCAGGCTCATTCCTAATCGAGCTATTATTTGCTTGCAGCTCCTGTTTGATAAGTGATGCCTGCTGCAGGAGCAAATACCAAGGATGAGCCTTGGCATACCCAAGTTTTCCTTAGAAGAGCACGCTCAGCACTACCCAAACACGTCTTTCTCCTCTTCCACCACTGCAACAGATGAGATATACAGTGCTCACACACAACGCCCTGCCTTTTATCCCTCAGCCACTGCAGGGCCACAAGAGACTTCCCGGGGCTGATCTGCAAGGACATGTCAGAACGCTATGATTGATGCATAAATCCGTCTGCAGATCTACACTCCATCTGGTCTCCACCATCCCTGTGCCAGCAGAGTCCCACACGCTCCTCTCGTATCTCAGTTTCCCTACTTTACAATTTGAGGACGTGCTCACTCACCTCATTTCCTCTGAAGAGGCTGTGCACCGAGGAATGCTCGAGCTGGGAAGGAGCTGGTTAACCGTGTACACACACGAGCCCACCTGAACCAAGCGCAGCACTTCACACACTGCACGTTCAGCACTCGCCCCTGGAGCATAGCCTAGGTGCCTATGGACACACAAACACAGCTGCTGGCCCAAGTACCACACACACTACTGGAGGTGCAGGAGGGTCAGACCAGGCTGTGAAGCAGAGCTCCCCCGCACAGCTGCTCACTCACACCTCAGCACAGGAATGCTGCCAAGCAACGAGATCCTGCCTCCAAACCCACCCTGGCACTCCCTATTCTCCCTCATGAAAGGTGTATCCCTGGCCTCCCACAGCATCCCTGACCTGGCCTGCCAACAGACAGAGGACAGTGTGGAACAGGAGGTATGACAGGAGACACGCACGCTCTCCTCTGGGCCTGCAGGCAGCTTCCAGGTCCCAGGCAGGACCTGGGGACCATCTGCTTCCCACAGGCAGGGCTTTCAGGCAGATGACATTAATCCTACCTCTTCAGCAATCCCTGCTCACCAAAAAAGCCCATAAAAGGCAAACACAGTCCCAGCAAGTACTGTCCCACGCAGCCTTCCCCCTGGACACCACATCTGGACTCCTCTTCACTACCCCCCTTTTTGAGAAGAACAAGACCTAGGACTCCTCCCTGGAGCCCTTGGTGCAGTGCTCCTTCAGGGATACTGCCAAAAAGATCCAGCTTGAACATCTTCAGTCCACATCAAGTTTCAGCTTTTCACCCAGCCTGAAGTTGTCTCCAGTTATTGTGTGCTTCTACTCATCAGCCCTTGCTGCTGAATGCTATATCCCATCCTGCTTCCTTTCCTTCCTTGTCCTTCTTTACCCACCAACAACAAAACACACTGGAAATGAGAAATTCCCTCATTTCCAGAGTTTTCTCAGGCTGCTCCCAAAGAAAAGCTTAGCATCTAGAGACTGTACCAGTTTGTGATTTAATCTCTGTTTAGCTGAAATCCAGACATGATACGGTACAAACACGTTGACTGCATGTAGTTAATGTCTTACAGAGGTACAGATGCTCCTTTGATGTAGTTGGCTCCACCACTGAAGCGATGCAGGCCTCAACACCCACCAAACCCCCAGATACAGTGGGTTCACCCCATGGCCATCTCCATACCAAGGCAACTCCGTTGCTATCAATTTCCAAGCTGACAAAATTGGATCTAAGTCTTGGTGGAACCGGCACTTTTCTGACTGCTATGGAGATTTAACCTTCTGTGGAAGACAACACTAGGAAAGACAGCAGAAGCTTTGCTGGTAGACATGATAAAGGGAGATGGAACTGCCCCTTAGGGGCTTTGAGTAGCTAACTGCAAGCTTCAAGTCAGGATGCCCTTGGCAGTAAATAACACAAGGACAGGCTGATCAGACCTGGAGGAGAGCCTGACAGTCCAGCAATGATTCCATGGGGAGGCAGAGGTAAAACACCTTCATCCCTTTAGGGTCAGGCAGGAACACATTCACGAGCTGCAAATTACACACATTTACGGTTTCCATTTTCCCAGGATTCCCCTTTGATGCTGTGAGTAACACAGGTCTGCTGCAGACCAGCCACAAAGATTTACTCTTCTGAGAGCATGTCTACAGGACATGATGACTGAAGTGGTGGGACTTACAAACAGCCTGCTCACACCTGGACATACCCACTGTTTCTTCCCATAAAGCCACAGCAGCGGAAAAACATCAGGATGAGGTTCCCAGTGGCTCTTGGCATTGGTCTTACCTGACTCATGGAGATACTAAGGGCAAAACCTAGAGCAGAACAAAGCTGCTGAAAATTCCCACGCATGCTTGCCAAAATCCCATGCTTACAGACTGACCTGGTGACAGCAAGGTGCAGCTCCAGCCACAGAGCAGCATTCGATCCCTGTGCCTGCAGAAGAAACCTGCCCTTCTGCAGAAACTGCATGAAGCTGCTGCACTGGCTTCCAAGCAATGGCAGTAACAAGCTGCATCCCTCCGGCTCTGTGCTCCATGTGCTTTTCATCAGAAAAAACAAAACACCCAAGTTTTCCATGACAGGTTGCATGAGACGTGGCTCTCTTCCTCAAGTCTTCTCTTAGGAAGGCTCTATGAAAACTAGATTTTCTGTGCTTCCTTGTGGACAGAAAAGCTCCAAAAGGTAACTTAAACCACTCCAAAGGCACAGAAACCAGAAGAAAAGAGAAAGGAAAAGAAAAAGAAATTATTTTGCTAGCTACCAAAGGATCACCATCCACTTAGAGACAACAACAGACACAAAACAGAGAGAAAAAGCCCTGGAGCAGGCTAATGCTTAGAAGCTGGGTCAGCTCCAGGGCTGGCTGCTGATCCCCTGGATGATCCTCTCCCATCCCAGGAGAGGTTTTCTTCCAGTGTCTCACTCCCCGGAAGCTGCAGCCATACCTGCCATGTGAATGTGTGACAGGCCCAACCCAGCCTTTCCTTTTGAGAATCTATAGCCAAACCCGGGTGGTGTGACCAGACAGCCTTCTCAATGGGAAGGACCATTTAAGACTAGCAGCAGGAAGGAACTACTGAAAAAGGGCTCAGGCAAAACCAACGAGCCATGCCCAGCTTATCACAGGCAGTGCCATTCTGAGCACGGTCACTACCCAAGGGCTCTCTGTTCAGCCACGGCTTGTTAAGACCCCTCCCCAAGTCATCTTAGTTGGCTAATTTGGCAGAAAACCTCCTTTACTTCTCCTGGGCTGTCTTCTGCTGGGTCAGCTCACTGAGAAGACGCAGCTAAGGGCCACGCAAGAGGCAAAGGGGGCAGGAGCAGCCACATGCAGAGGCCAGGGCAAGACTGAGCGTTCACGGCTGGATCAGCAGAGGCAGATGTGCAACCACAAGCCTACCTTCCCTTAGCAGGCACTAAAAGAATAACAACTATTGGGTTTTTCTGCTATCCACCATCTCACAGCGTTGCCTTCGCTCCGGTTATGAAAAGTGAGGGTGGCCAGCAACATTTGCCTTCGTGCCCCACTGAATCTGGAACTCCCAAGCATCTGGCATCCACATCCTGAGGACCAAGGTCCTGTGGTTTCAGGTGTTGTGCTGAGGTTTACCTTGGGCACCCAGCTCTGGCAAGCTGACCAGCCCGGCACATGTCTCTGCGCTTCCATGATACTTTAATGAGGTTGAATTCAGGTACAGAGATGTGGATATTCTTAAGGCAGCTCTTCAGGAAGACCCTGCAGCAAGCACAGATTCACAGCCAGGGCACAGACCCTGCTCTGTCAGTACCATGAGCATGTGCTGAAAGTGAAGCACATCTTAAAGCACGTTCCCCCATGCTCCTTCCACACCGGGCTGCAAAGCCTCATCCCTGCCGCTCCCCAAGCCACAGGCTGCTCAACAGAAGACCTCAGCCTCTGTCAGTGCAGGACCTTGAACAAGTACTAGATAAATGAACAAGTCATTTCCTGCAAGGCCAAACAAGCTCCCTGCCAAAGAGGTCACATACCACGCTCTGGCCTGATGCCTCTCCCTAGTTTATGAGGGTAAATTCCCACATCCAGGGGTCCAACGATTACAGCATTACATCTGGGCTAGGATTACTCCCACTGAAGCTAGGATTACGCTTCACTGAAGAGGTGAGGAAAACAACTGCTTTTGTGCTTTCATTGCATGACCTCTGAAGTTCAGTTTGGGTTTCTTGGTTTGCACAAACCAAAACATTCAAACGAAATCAGGGAGTTTTCACTTAATTCCCAGCTAGAGGACCAGCATCTGTCACACCAAGGTTCATCAATGCTATTTTGGCAGTAAGGAGATCTGTAAGGAAAAGCCCTTTGAGGAAGGGCCCGTGACAAAATGGGCAGGAGGAAACAGCCTGTACAGTTCATTCCAGTCCTGTGAGGTCCTCCAGCCAGCACAGGGTGGAAGGCAGTCATGCTGGGATCTTTGCATCTCCTATCATGTCATCCAGCATTGCTTACGGGCTTTCCGTACACGTGTTATCATGACATGAATCATAGAATCCCAGAGTAGTTTGGGTTGAAGGGACCTTAAAGCTCCTCCAGCTCCAACCCCTGCTCCCACTGGCAGGGACACCTTCCACTAGAGCAGCTTGCTCCAAGCCCCTGTGTCCAACCTGCCCTTGAACACTGCCAGGGATGGGGCAGCCACAGCTTCTCTGGGCACCCTGTGCCAGCACCTCAGCACCCTCACAGGGAAGAGCTTCTGCCTAAGAGCTCATCTCAGTCTCCCCTCGGGCAGGTTCAAGCCATTCCCCTTGGCCTGTCCCTCCATCCCTTGTCCCAAGCCCCTCTCCAGCTTTCCTGCAGCCCCTTCAGGCACTGGAGCTGCTCTCAGGTCTCCCCTTCAGGAGCCTTCTCTTCTCCAGGCTGCCCCAGCCCAGCTCTCTCAGCCTGGCTCCAGAGCAGAGCTGCTCCAGCCCTCGCAGCATCTCCATGGCCTCCTCTGGCCTCGCTCCAACAGCTCCACGTCCCTCTTGTGCTGCTGCCCCAGAGCTGGATACAGGACTGCAGGAGTCAGTCTGGACTGCTGGACACCCCAGACCTGCTGCTCACACTCTGGGGGTGCAGCCCAGCACATTGGGCACACATGGATGCTCTCAGCCCACAGGAAGGACCAGGCAACTATCAGCCTTTTAAAAACAGTCCAAGCTTTGGATTTGGAGTAAGCCTCAGATGCAGTCACAGTGCCCCTGGCAGGCCCTGCTCCACCATTCTGAGTACTTCTGTCCCATCAAGTTAAAACAAGACTTAAAAGCAACCCAAATCTTCCACGCTTGAATCACGCAGGCAACTCCATTTCCTTGGACATGCCCATTCCCATGAGTAAGGGCTGCAGAATCAGACCCAGCTTTTCCTTACCATCTTGCCAAAAGATGTGTGCCACTGGCACACAGAAGGAGGAAAAGAAAAATCCCACTGACTGCTATCCCTGCTCTCTGTGACAGCAAACTGGTAAAAGGCCTGACTCAGAGGCCTCCCCTGAAAAGCCTGCATCGTCACAATTGAAAGATGGTCTCATATAATGAAGTCTCTCTCCCCCACTCCTCCCTCTCTTCACAACAGAATTTGAGTTAGACTGATGGTGGGAGAGCTTCATGCTTTATCTGGCTCCTTCTGCAAGAGTGGCAGACTCAGGGAGAGTTTTGGAAGCGACCCACACCATTCAAGTTCATGTTTCTATAACTTTCCTTGATCTCCAGCCCACTTCAGCAGACCAAGAAGAATATGGCAGTCCAGTGGCTGGCAGCTGTATTTTGGGTCTGCAGGCCTGCATTTGATCTCAGCTACACCTCTTATTTGCCAGCGTCACTTCCAGGATGTCAGGGCATAACCTTGGACTTACACTGCCTGGAAGAGAGAAAGAGGCACTCCAGCTATACAGATTAACTTTGTGAACTTGGGTTTCTTCTTAATTAGCACTGCATCTATTTCTGAAAGCCTGAGCATTGTGGAATATAAAGATCTTTGGAATGACCTTTATATAAACATTGTAATATAACACTTTGTTATTACACATCATTTAGCATCAAGAGATCTCCAGGTGACTTGAGAAGGATGGCTTCTTTCAGAGACCCAGTCAAAGAGACATGGAGCCATTAAGTCATCCAGAGAAGCAGCGGCAGCCACCAGAACAGGAACACATGTTTTATGCCCTATCCACAGAGTCACCCACTGCAGCTGGTTTATCATCTAAAATCCTATTGTTACCTTCTTCTTCAGCAAGAGCTCTAGCCTATTTCTTTTGGGTAGATGCAAGCATGTATGCTTTCTGAATGAGGCTTTGGCACCTCACAGCCCTCTGCAAACAGAGGTCACCCACACCTGGAAAAGTCATGCTCCTCTGGCTCCAGGCTGTGGCAGAGGCAGTGGCTGCAGGAAAGGGGACTAAGAAAAACAGCAGCATTAAAAGTAAGAACTTATCATCTAAAACCATGATTGAAGCCTGGGGCTGCTGCACTGCACCGGCACTTCCATGCAAGGGCTTTGCAGGAGCAACAATTGCCCCCACATCTCCACTGATCCCAAGCTTCACGTCACCACCAGACTCCGGCATCAAAGATGCGAGTGAGCTGTGCACCAGCCATGTACACTATGTATGCTCTGGATACCACCCCCTCTTGCAGCCAAAACTGCCTGGGAAGCATGAGGTAAAGCTGCTGCCTCCACCAGGCAGCGGGAAGGAGATGCCACTTGATACCAACGCACTACAGGCTATTCAATAACTCGTGTTTGACCTTAAACCACACACTTTTACATGGGAGAAATATTCCAATCACTAAACTGAAACACATCCACCTCCTCTCCAATCACAACAGGAACACAAACTGCAAAGCCATCAGGCTGTAAGTGGGGTTCCCAGGAAAGCCCACCCACTGAGGTCCCACGGAGAGGCAGCGGGCGCAACGGGTGCTGTGGAAAATTCCCACCTGTAAATCCCTTCTTCCCATGGCCGCTCCCACTCCATGTGGCAGCCGATACACAGGGTGCCATGTCTGTCACCCCAGATGCTATTACTCATCTCCTGGATAAATTCAAAGCTAGTGTGAGACAGTGCAGTGTGAGACACTCCCCCAAAACAAAGCAGAACGGTGAGAGCCCCAAGGAGAGGCTGCGCAACCGGAGCAAAACACAGCCAAATCCACCTGCGCACCGACCGCCACTGCCTGTGCCACCTTCACTCAGCTCTCTCCGCACCAGCGGGAAAACCAT